>NW_006400196.1:360929-370464 GCF_000299155.1 Elephantulus edwardii | reverse complement strand
CCAGGAGAAAACGAATATACTTACCAATAATGTTAATGCTCACCCACAGCTCTTCTGGGAGGATCTAAATTGTTGAAGCATCCTCCTTTGTTTCCAGCTGGCAGCTGGGGCCTGTCAATCCTGTCAGCCACGAGGACCTGATGTGGGCCACCCTTGGCCATTATCATTTTTGTTTTGGTTGATTCTGTTGTGACATCACGTATTTAATTTCTTATTCGAGATTATAGTTCTTTTCTTTCTTTTCCTATGTTATGTTTGACAGTGGTCTGTTGCTTTTATTGGCCTGAAGAACAAATTTGCAGTCTGGTAGGTAGTTTCCATTTTTCTTTCTATTCCATTTATTTCTGGATTGCTTCACTTGATTTTTTAAAATTTTTATTCCTCTTGCAATGCCAGGTCCCTTAGCCCCACTGCCCTAACTTTTATAACTTCATTTCTTTTAGAGGTTGTGGGATTTGCTTGCTTGCTGTTCTTTTTCTATTTGCAGGAGATGTTGAATTTAAAAAGTCAATTTTTAAGTCTTTCCTTTTGATGTGTTTGCTTATTGCTATAAATTGATCTCAAAGTACAGCTTTTGCTGTAGCCCAGAGATTTTGATAAGTTGTGTTTTCATTCTCATTTAAAAAACCTTTTTTCTTCTATTACACAATAGTGTTCAGGTATGATGCTATTTAGCTAGCAGGTACATGATTTTTCTTTTTATCCTCTTGTTCTTAATTTCTAATTTTATTACACTGTGGTTTGACAAAATACTTAGTTGCTGTTGTTGTTATGCACTATAGAGTCAGAACGAACCCATAGGTGTACCTATGAAGGGTTTTCAGAGGCAGATAATCATATGGGAGGGGAGAAGTATGTCAATATTTTTAATTTCTTGAGCCTTGCTTTTAATTTATTGAGACCTAGCATATAATCTACTCTGGAGAATATTAATATGCTCTGGAGAAGAATATATATTTAAACTTTCTTGGGGTGAATTCTCCTGTATACGCGTTCTCGTGGCTTAGTGGTAAGAAGTTGTGCTACAACCCCAAGGCACCAGTTCAATTCACCAGATGTTCTGGTGGAGAAGAATGGGCAATCTCTCAAGTAATTTACTGCCTCTGAAAACCTCCTGAAGAGTCAATTATGACTCAATGGCCAACAACAACAATAATCCTGTACAAGTCTATGAAGTGAAGTTGGTTAACTGTATTGTTTAGTTCTTCTGTATCTTTGTTGAGTTTCTTTCTAGTTGCCTATCTTTCATTAACAGTGGTGTACTGATGTCTCCTACTAGCACTATGAGCTCCGATGACCTAGTAGAAAGGAATTGCGCTGGGAACCTAAAGGTTGTGCTGTTGTTGTTAAGTACCATTAAGTCAACTACAATTCATAGCAATTCAATGAACAGTGCTTCTGAACCTTGCTGAGACAACTTCACCATTTCTGGTATACCTGACCCCATTGCCATAGTCACTATGTTAATTCATCTCACCTAGGGTCTTCCTCTCCTGTGCTGACCTCCTATAACTCCAAGTATGATGTCCTTCTCCAAGGACTGGCCCCTTCTGACAACATGCCTAAAGTATGTGAGATAGTTTCAAAATCCTTACTTCCAAAGAGCAATCAGGTTTCACTCTCTCCAAGACTGACATGTTTGTTCTCTTGACAGTCCATGGTATGTTCAATATTATTGCTTTTTCTCTTCTTTTTTTTTAATTATTTTTTATGTGTGTACTGTCAAATTGGATCTCACTGGTACAGGATATTGCCCCTCCTTCTCCAGCAGAGAATCTGATGGATTCAAACCATGTACCCTGGGATTGCAGTGCAGCTTCTTGCCCCTAGGCCACCAGAGCTCCCTTCAATATTATTCTTTTTTTTTCTTGTTTACATTCAAATTTATTGAGGCAAAAAAATACATCTACTACAGTGCACACATTTTAAATGCTAATTTCCATAAAATTTCACAAACATACACTTCTATGCATTCAAAGTCTTTAGCCTTTGTTTCCTTTACATTCTAGCTATAGAAAAGTTCCTTTGTTAAGGGGAATTCAATATTAGTCTTAAGCACCACAAGTCAAAAGGCTTGATTCTTCTGTCATCCTTATTCATTCAAATCTTATCTACAACAATGCAGGGCAGAACTGTACCACAGTTTCTAATGCTATAATCTTTATAGAAGTAATGCTGCCATATTTTTTTCCCATGGAGAGGCTAGTGGGATCAAACCACAAATCTCTAATAGCAGTCAAGCACTTTATACCGTTGCACCACCGGGGGTTCTTGTCCATTTGGTTTTGTGTTGATGCAATTAGATGCCATCAGGTCAGCTCTAACTCAGTAGCTTTATGTACAAGAGAATGAACTCTTACACAATCCTGTACCAACTGCTTTGCTGAGATTAAGGTTATTGTTGTAATCACTGTATCAATCCATCTCATTAAGGTCTTCTCATCTTTTTCAGAGACCTTTTACTTTTCCAAGTATGATGCTCTTCTGCAGTGACTGGTCCTTCCTAATAACATACTCTAAATATATAAGATCACGTGTCATCATGCTTTCCTTTAAGGAACATCCTGGCTGTGCTTCCTCCAGGGCAGATTTGTTTGTTCTTTCAGCAATAAATTATATATTCAATATTCTTCAACAGCAGCATCACAACTAAAAGGCATCAATTCTTTCTTTCTTTCTTTCTTTCTTTCTTTCTCTCTCTCTCTCTCTCTCTCTATCTTTCTTTCTTTTTTAAATTAGTTTTTTGTGTGTGTACCGTCAAACTGAATCTGACTGGTACAGGAGGAGATTGTTCCTCCTTCTCCAGCAAAGCATCTGGTGGATTCGAACCGTGAGCCTCTGGGATTACAGCACAGCTTCTTGCCACTAGGCCACCAGAGCTCGCTGGCATCAATTCCTTTATGGTATTCTTTATTCAGTGGCCAACTTAGACAGACAGACACACACACACATAAAAACCAACTGAAAAGATGATGACTTTAGTCAGGTCATCTAAGTCTTTAAAGTGGCATCCTTGCTCTTTATCCTTTTAAAGAGGTCCTTGGCAACAGATGTGCCCAATATGTCATTTGATTTCTTGGCTGCTGCTTCCATGGAAATGGACAGCTGATCCATGTAAAATGCACCACCAGCATCATTAATATTTTCTCCTTTATTACGATGTTGCCTATTGCTCCAGTTGTGAGGATTTTTGTTCACTTGATGTTGAGTAGTAATCCACACTGAAGCTAAAGTCATCACTAAGTGCTTCAAGCCATCCTGTCCTTTTGCAGCAAGTGTTTCAAGTTGTCTCCACTTTCTGCAAGCAAGGTTGTTGAGGAATGTTCCTCCAATTCTTTTTCATAAAGTCTAGTGGCATGAATAATGACTAAGGATAAGAGAAGAATTGATGCCACTGAGTTGTGCTACCGGAGGAAAGTCTTGAAAATACCATGCACAACCAAGAAACCATATAGGTCTGTCTTAGAGAAGGTGAAATCATCAAGTTTCTCCTTGGAGGCTATAACCTTCTGCCATCAAATTGGAACTCATGACTGATCCTCACACGGGACAAGACTATGAACCCTTCTCTTAGTGGACAGCTCGGAGATTCAGATCACATGCCTTTAGGACTATAGCACAGCTTCTTACCACTAGGTCATGAGAGCTCCCTAAAGAGATATTCACATACAGAGATAAGATACAACCCTGATGCATATCTTTCCTAACTTTAAACCAGTATTCCACTGTTCTGTTCAGACAAGTGTTTCTTGGTGGTCTTGGTTTTGAATGAGCACAATTAAGTGTTCCTGTTTTGCTCAACATTATCTACAATTTATTATGATCTAGGTAATTAAATACCTTTTCAAGAAAACACATGTAAACATCTTTCTGACACTCTCTTCATTAACCATTCTCAAAAACTCTGTTGTCTCAGAAGCAACTCTCCATTAAGATTCCAAGTCTATGAATCCACAAATGAGAAAACTGTCAGTATTTGTCCCACAGAGCCAAGGGTGGATTCAAATCACCAGAGAGGAATGGGTTAACAGCACAACTCAACTCCCTATAGAAGAGTTCACCAGAGCTATTAGGGAGATCCAAGTGCAAATCACAATAGGATACTATCAGCTTTGTATTTAATTTTTAAAAAAATAAATAAATATATATATAAAATAGAAAATCTAACCCCGTTACCTTTTGGTATAGTCACATTTGGGAGGGGAGTTTTGTTACAGTAATAAGTTTAAAACAGTGTGTATTAAACCTAATGAATCACTTATGAGATCTAAAAAGAACAGATTAGAAAGAAAAGCAAGCACAAAAATGGAAAGAGAGATGCCACACAGAGAACTGAAAGGAGCCCAGCAATTCCAAGAACAGCTCTAAAGAAATTCTGTTTTCCTGTCACTGCTCAGAGGTAGAGCTTTCTCTAGAATGAGTGTCCAGAATTTGGACTTCTAGTCTCAATCTGTTAGCCTCATGAGATTTCCAACAGCAACAGTAACAAACTGAAAAAAATCCCTTCTGCTCATTAAAGCCATCATTCCTGCTGCAGTAACATAAAGAAACAAGGACTCCATCTCACCTCCTTCAAAAAGCAAAGACTGATTAGAGAAATGAGGTAGAGATACAGATAACTAGGTGCTGGAGAGAATATGGTGAAAGTAGAGCCCTTATTAACTGCTAATGGTAATGTAACATAGAGCAGTGAGAAAGTTCCTCAAGGGCCAACCCAAGAATCTCAATCCCAAGTGTATCTAGGTAAAAGAAGTAAAAATGGGAACACAAATAGAAAATTGTTTATCAAGGTTCATTGCAGTGCTTTTCACAAGTGAAGAGATAAACTGTACCACAGAATACCACACAACCATCAAAGAAATGAAGTCCTGAGAGACAACAGGCATGATCCTGAAAGCAAGCTCAGTGAAAGAAGTCTGTCACAAAAGAGGGGAAAAAACAAATGGAAATCGGGGTGCTCTGGTGGCCTAGTGGCAAGAAGCTGCACTGCAATCCCAGAGGCAAATGGTTCAAATCCACCAGATGCTCTGCAGAGGAAGGAGGGACAATCTCCTCCTGTACCAGTCAGATAAGATTTGACTGTACACACAATCAATCAATCAATAAATGGAAATCAGTAAATTATTATACAAAAACCAAGATCTGGTGGCAGAATCCATAGGGAACCATGGAGCTGACCCAAGGGTATGCCTCTCAGGCAGTCTGACCCTTTAGAGGCAACCTCTTCCCATGATTTCTAGCCAAAGTACTTCAGTGGAAAGTCAGCTTAATAGCAAACCTCAATGAGTGAGGGATCATAAAAACCAGCCTGTTAATTTACAAAAACCAAAGCTTATAGAGGAAAGATTTCAATGAATTTATGTTAATGGTAGTAGATTAACTAGGAAAAAGACAAAGATAGAAAAAGATTTTTTTTCTTAAAGGAAGGAAGAAATAACTTGTAACAATTTGTAACCTTGGGGTGCTGAGATCCCATCAGAAATGTCTTGGCCCTGGAAGGATTTTGCAGTCTGAATATGCTCATCTTCTGTTCCTGCGACCTCACTTTTCAAAGACGACTCTCTCATAAGAGTATCTGCCACATGCTCAGTTTCCATATGGTTCTTATTCCTAGAGAGACAGAAATTTTTTTTTAATATATTCAAAGCAGTCGACTCTAAAAGCTTGCCACGATTCCTGCACTCCCACCACCAGGCTCTTCTTGCCTTCTGGCAAGAAGAGCCTCCCACGAGCCTGAGGAGGAGCCAGCCAAACCAGGAACAACATGGCCACTTCTTCCCAGCTGCCTTGGGCTTAAGGCCGCCTCCTGGTTCAAAACCTAGGCCCAGGCTGGCTAGCCTTCTCCAGGGACAGAGCACAGATTTTCATCTGTGGTCCTCGGCCAGGTTCAAATTGTCTTCCTGTTAAAGATTCTTCTAGGTGTATAGCACTGGTCTGTGCGTCGCTGTACAGAGGTAACTTGTGGTTGCTGTGATGCTGAAGCCTGTGACAGTAATGTGCCAGTCATGGTAATGGGCACCCATGGTGGACAGTGTTGGCTGGAGCTTCCCGACTAAATCAAGCCTGGAAGCAAGAGCGGCATCCACTTCTAAAATGGCTTGCCTCAGGAAACGCTATGTATGAACAGTGCTCAGGCTGTTTGTTCATAGAGTCGCTATGAGTCATCTATGACTCGACGGCATTAAACAACAACAACAACAACATATTCAAAGCACTTGTTATTGTTTGGGACCACTAAGTGAACTCACTAAACACAGTGTGAGAATGCAGAACAACTGCCTCCCAGGGTTTTCTAGATGATAAAGGTTAGAGCAGCAAATTACAGGTCTTTCTTTCTAGCCAACTGCTCTTATCACCAATGTTAACAATAATATATTAGTTACTTTGGGTAAACATATTTTAAAAATACTCATAAAGCACTTATGTATTTTCTTTCTCCCATGGAAAGAAATGTCTCTAGAACTGGGTGTAAGTCACAGCAAGTAACACCTGATCCTTTGAATCTGCTGGAACATTTGAAGCTGGTGAACACATCCATAAACATCAAAGAGAACAACACATTGCTACTCTGCCCTGCAAGTGAGAAAATGAAGTCTTCTCCTCTCCTAAATAGGTACCTCTAAGCCTATCATGTCTAGAGAAAGAGGTTGTTGTTGTTGTTTTTGTTATGTGCCGCCGAGTCGTTTTCAACTCATAGCGACCCTATGCACAACAGCCCTAAACCCTGCTCTATCCTGCGCCAACCACACTGCCTCTGACACACCCATCCCAATTACCCTAGTCACCGAATCAATCCATCTCACAGAGGGTCTTCATCTCCTGCGCTGTCCCTCCACCCTCCCAAGCATGATGTCCCTCTCCAAGGACCCGTCCCTCCTGGCAACATGTCCAAAGTATGTCAGACGAAGCCCCAGAATCCTTGCCTCCAAGGAGTAGCTTGGTTTAATCCTCTCCAAGATGAATCTGTTTGTTTTCCTGGCAGCCTATGGTACATTCAGTACTCTTCTCCAGCACCACAGCTCAAAAGCATCCACTCTCCTTCTCTGTCCTCCCTAGTCATTGTCCAACTCTCTGATGCATAACAAGCGATTGCAAATACCATGGCGTGCATAAGGCGCACCTTAGTCTCCAGAGAGACACCATTGCTCCTGAGTACTTTAGAGAGGTCCCTAATAGCAGACTTTCCCATCGCAATACGCTTTTTTATTTCCTGACTGCTGGTGCCAA
Source organism: Elephantulus edwardii (assembly GCF_000299155.1). Lineage (NCBI taxonomy): Eukaryota > Metazoa > Chordata > Mammalia > Macroscelidea > Macroscelididae > Elephantulus > Elephantulus edwardii. The sequence continues at coordinate 363,237 of NW_006400196.1, read as the reverse complement.
GAGTGTTGACTGTGGAGCCGAGCAAACTGAAGCTGTGAACAATCTCAATCTCTTCGTCATCCATCCTGACGCTGCCAATTGGTCCAGTGGTGAGAATCTTTGTCTTCTTGACATTGAGCCTCAGTCCATACTGAAGGCTGCAGTCCTTGACCCTTCGCAGCAAGTGCATGAGGTCCTCCTCAGTTTCAGCAAGCAGGGTTGTGTCATCTGCATAACGCAGATTGTTAATAGATCTTCCACCAATCCTGATGGCACAATTCTCCTCATAGAGCCCAGCTTCTCGGATAATCTGCTCTGCATACATGTTGAAAAGGTAAGGAGACAGGATGTATTCCTGGTGTACAACCTTCCCAATTTTGAACCATGCAGTGTTACCCTGCTCTGTTCTGACTACTGCCTCTTGGTCCAAGTATAGGTTTCGCATTAGCACAATTAAATGTTCTGGGATTCCCATTCTTCTCAGAGTCAAAAATAAGATAAAAAAACCTAGTGTTTTTGCCAAAATTTTCTAAATTACTAAAGGCAATGTTTTGTTTTTGTATTCCTTACTTATATGTGAACGAAAATGTTTTTCCTTAAGACAATTTTCTGACCACACTACTGAAAAAGCTCTTGATATAAAGTCTGTAGTGGTTCACCAGAGCCATTTACCAGCAAGAGTGGATACAGAACGTCAGCAAAAAAATAACCTACCTTCAAACAACAAATTCATCATCTATCATAAGATCAAACTGAAAGGAAAGAAAATAAGCTTTTCTCTATCTTTCCTTCTAATAACACTTCTTTTTTTTATTTTATTATTTTTGTGCATGTATCGTCAAATCGGATCTGACTGGTACAGGAGGAGACTGTCCCTCCTCCAGCAGAGCGTCTGGTGGATTAGAACCATGCACCTCTGGGACTGCAGTGCAGCTACTTGCCACTAGGCCACCAGAGCTCGCTAACACTTCTAATAATTCTTTTTTTGTGCGTGTGTGTGAATTTTTTTATTTTATTTTATTATTTTTGTGTGAGTGTACCATCAAATCAGATCTGACTGGTACAGGAGGAGATTGTCCCTCCTTCCCCAGCAGAGCATCTGGTGGATTCGAACCGTGCGCCTCTGGGATTGTAGTTGCAGCTCCCTGCCACTAAGCCACCAGAACTTCCCTCACTTCTAATAATTCTAATAATTTCCTATTTCTGAATGTGTGCACCTTTTAATCTCAACTATAATCCACTTTCTAGTCTCTCCACCTCTTTATAGCCAGGCTGAAGTACAGGGAACACCACTAGTCGAAGTTACAAGCATAGAATGCTGTGTGTGCCACTGAGAAAAATCCAATTCACAGTGATGCTACTACACAGAGCACAATCATCCCACAGGATTTCCTAGGCTAGGATTCTTATGAGAACAGATTGCCAGATGGCTATTTCTGCACAGCAGCAAGTGGTTTCAAACAACTAATCTTCCAGTAAGTAGCAAAGCACTCATCCACTGGTTCACCAAGGATACACTCAAATGATGGGTAGATATAGACACGGGCCTCATTTTACTGACCTTCACTTTCCTGTGCTCCAAAGATACTGAGTTCTTTACAAAATGAAAGTGTGACAATCCTATGTCAAGTAATTCTAATGGTACCATTTTTTCCAACAGCTCACAACCCATCTGTGTGACATTTTAGGAATTTTCACACTGCTTCAAACTTTTCGATAATACTATTATACACTTAAAAGTTTCAGTATTATGTAACTTAAATGTGAACCAAAACATTAACGTTGACTTGTTTCAGCATAATACTCTTTCTATGGCAGTGGTTTGGAAGAAAACTTACAACAATCACAAAGTATGCCCGTATAGAAAAATTTCACCTCAGCGTGAACAAGGGCACAAAGAAATGAAAAGACTAAGAATGAGTGAAAAGGACACCAAAACAACTATGAGATATCATCTTACCCCAGTCAGAATAGCAAAATTTAACAGACTAGCAAGCAGCAAATATTGGTGAGATTGTGGAAAAACCGGAACCCTTATTCACTGTTGGTGGGAGTATAAAACGGTGCAACCACTGCGGAAGGAGGTATGGCGCTTTCTCAATAAGTAGCAACTAGAAATACCATTTGACCCAGCAATTCCACTACTGGGAATATAAACCAGAGAGACCATAACCACCACCCAAGCAGATACATTCACACTCATGTTTATCGTGGCTTTGTTCACAATAGCAAGGAGTTGAAAACTACCTAAGTGCCCATTAACAAACAAATGGATAGAGAAGCTGTGCTATATTCACATAATGGAATACTATGCTGCATTAAAAACCAA
>NW_006400196.1:358749-360554 GCF_000299155.1 Elephantulus edwardii | reverse complement strand
GTTGTACAACAATGAATGAACAGAAATAAATTAAAAAAATAAGTAACAGACACATGGTTATGCAGTACAAAGGCAGAAGGAAAAAAGGAATTGAGACATGGAGAACAAGAAAACAGTGACATAAAATAACAAGCATAGTTAAATTTATTTTCATATTTTAATGCTCATCCCTAACAAAAGTATACATTCTGAAAATTAGAACTTTGGAACAAGGTAAATTAAGGGCACTTTAAATTAACTACCTATCAGTCACCATCTCCTAAAAAAAATTATATTCCTTTAAAACTATAACTACAAAACAACTATAAGATATCATCTCACCCCAGAAAGAACAGCAAAATTTAAACAGAACAGCAAGCAACAAATGCTGGCAAGGTTGTAGAGAAACTGGAACCCTTATTCACTGTTGGTGAGAGTGTAAAATGGTGCAACCACTATGGAAGGCAGTATGGCACTTTCCCAAAAAGTTGCAAATAGAAATAACTTTGACCCAGCAATTCCACTACTGGGAATATACCCCAAAGAAACCATAGCCGCCACCCAGATATATGTACATCCATGCTTATCATGGCATTGTTCACAATAGCAAGGAGGTGGAAACAACCTAAGTGCCCATCAACAAACAAAAGGATAGAAAAGCTGTGGTATATTCAGACAATGGAGTACTATGCTGCATTGAAAAACAAGGAACTCATGAAATACACAAAATGGGCGACCCTGGAGGACATTACGCTGAGTGAAATATCTCAGTCACAAAAGTACAAATACTGCATAGTGCTATTGTTGTAAAATGGAACTGACACCAGGGTTTGGGTTAAGACTGAGAATGACGGGATAAATTATGTATACTGCATTGAAACAGATGAGGGAGAGAACTGTTTAAAACGGATATATGATTACGTATTTTTGTCATGACAGGAGTCCAGAATGAAGGTTGCACAGTGGAGTGGACTTGGGGGGAGGGATTGTAAAAGAATGAAAGAATTTTTCTTTTACTTTTCAAAGAAAAGAGCAAACTTGCAGGGAGGTTGTGCAAGGAGGAAAGTGCAACAATGAATGAACGGAAATCCAAAGTCTCTAAACTTTCATTAAATTTTTTTAAAAAAGGAAAAACTATTACTAGTCTTTTGTTTTCATTGTTGTTGTTATGTGCCCTCGAGTCACTTGCGACTCATAGCGACCCCATGTACAACAGCCCTAAACCCTGCTCTATCTTGTGCCAATTGCACTGCCTCTGACACACCCATCCCGATTACCCCAGTCACTGAATCAATCCACATCATAGAGGGTCTTCCCCTCCTGCACTGTCCCTCCACCCTCCCAAGCATGATATCCCTCTCCAGGGACCTGTCCCTCCTTACATCATGTCCAAAGTATGTCAGACGAAGCCCCAGAATCCTTGCCTCCAAGGAGTAGCCTGGTTTAACCTTCTCCAGGATGAATGTGTGTTTTCTTGGCAGTCCATGGTACATTCAATACTCTTCTCCAGCACCAAATGATTAACAGTTTCAAGATAGGGACCACTCCTAACAGTAACTAAAATGATGGTAAGAAAATAAAAGGGAAGCAACCTGAATGACAATCACCAACCAATATGAAGTGCCCTACCCCAGATTCTGGAGTGTGCAATGGAAAGCACCACCGTGATCCAGAACAGACAGGAGCCAAAACAAGTTAATTTATAACTAAGTGAAAAGGAGAGCAGGAAGAGGAAAAGAACTGAACCAACAGAGACAGGCGAATGAAATCCATCACATAATGTGCCAATCAGCACTCCTAACTTCCTCCTCAAGCCAAGCAAATCG
>NW_006400196.1:354081-356219 GCF_000299155.1 Elephantulus edwardii | reverse complement strand
ATGGACTGCCAAGAAAACAAACAGATTCACCCTAGAGAGGGTTAAACCAGGCTGCTCCTTGGAGGCAAGGATTCTGGGGCTTTGCCTGACATACTTTGGACATGTTGTAAGGAGAGACGGGTCTTTGGAGAAGGATATCATGCTGGGACAATGCAGGAGGGGAAGCAAATGACTCGACGGCACATAACAACAACAACAACATGGTGAACGAAGTCATGGTAGTGATAGCAACCAAAAATAAAGCACTGAACATCATATTCCAATATTTGCCCTGGAATACAATGCTCCCAGTGAAAGGTTAATATTCACAAGACTATAAGGAGGTCTACTTATCAGAAGCATTATTCAAATTTATGTCTAAACCACAAATGCCAAATATTAAGAAATGAACACAAACAGATATGTCTTAGAGAAGGTAAAGCCAGAGTGCTTTTTGGAGGCAAGAATGGCAAAGCTTTAACTCACATACTCTGGGCATGTTGCTAGGAGAGGCTATTCTCCGGAGTGGGACATCATGCTTGTAAAGGTGGAGGGAGAGCAAAGGAGAGGAAGACCCTCCACCAGGTCTATGAACACAGTGACTGCAGCACTGGGCTAATGTCAGAGACAGTGAACATGGCACACGATAGGACAAAGTTCACAGGGTCGTTAAGAGTCATACTCAACTCGCTGGCATCTAACAATAATTAGAACTGATCAAAAATGCCATCAAGATGCACTGATGATTATTAGTAATTGGAAGGTAAAAGCTGGAAATGAAGTAGGATCAGCAATTAGAAAATACAGCCTTGGTGAAAAGAACAATGCCAGAATTCATATGATGAAATTCTACAAGATCAATGGCATATCCATCAAAACACTTTTTGACAATACAGCCCTAAGTATATGGAATACACAGGAGTCAAAATGACTCCTTTTTTCTGGGGGAAAAAGATGAGTAAGTTCAATAATGTCAGTCAAAACAAAGCCTGAAGCCAATTGCAAAACAGACCACCAATATTAAAAGTTCATGTTGCCCTGAAGATAAATAAGTACCTGAGAGCCAAAGCATGACGATGAACACAATCCACAAAAAATCAGAAACCGTCTCAAGAAAGGATGTGCCATGCTCACCATTTACAAGCAAAAATCAGACAATTCTGAGAGAACATCATACAAAAAAGAAACCAAAATACAAAAGCAAAAGAATGTCAAAATAAAGTCTTAAAATTCACTTTGTGTTCATTAGCTAAAGCTAACAGAAGCAATAAAGATGACAAGATCCTTAAAAAATCATTGTCTTTGAGTTATATAGTGTTAAGTATCTTGTGGATCGCCAAAATAATAAACAAGTCTGTCTTGGAGGAAGTGCAACCAGTGATGCTCCCTAGAAGCAAAGATAATGAAAAGTAGCCTCACATACTTTGGGTCAAGAGGAGCCAGTTCCTGGAAAAAGACATCATGCTGGAAAAGGCAGGTCACAGAAACTGAGGAAGACCCACAATGGGATGGAATGACCTAACCATTGTAGGCTTAGGAACATCAGAGATTCTGAGGATAGGGCAAGATTAAGACCTGTTATTTACAGGATCAGTCTGAGTCATCAACTTGATGACAACTAAAAATAAACATAAACTAAAGCAAAAACATATTGAAAAAAGCTACCCAAAAGATTTCAAAGAGTGTTCAAGAAAACAGAACCATTACAAGAAACAACATAAAGTATTACAATGAGATATGTAAAAATGGAGTTAGGGAACCAACTGAAAAAAACATTTCATCTTCAAGGTGCAAAACTGAAGTAATATATAAAGAAAAAAATATCAAATGGAAGAGAAAGCATAAAAAAAGAAAAAAATCCATAGAGTGAAAAAAGGTAACATGGCAGGGTAAACACTTATTTAATAAGAGATCAAAGTGGGTAAGACAGTGTCTCCTCCCATTTATACCCCCTATATCAGGGTGCTCTGGTGGCCTAGTGGCAAGAAGCTATGCTGCAATCTTGAAGGCAAGCTGTTTGAGACCACCAGATGCTCCCATGTGAACTGCCTCTGACAACCTGCTGGAGGATTAACTATGGGTTGGTTCTGACTCACCATAAAGCAACTAATTCTTGAAACAAAGTAAGTGAACAGAGATTTCAAATGACAATTAAAGTG
>NW_006400196.1:343449-353981 GCF_000299155.1 Elephantulus edwardii | reverse complement strand
GTTGTAAATCAGAATAATTTTTAAAAAAGGAATTTAAAATAAATAATACCACAGGGGGGAAAAATATAAAGTGTCAGGGAGTTAAAGTAAGGCAAGAAAGCGAGGAAAGGAGGAAGTAGGCCAGTAGAAAATCTACGAGGATTATCTACCACTTATTTTCAGAGGACTCAGCCCCTTGCTGTACTTTGGGAATAGGAATGGTTACATTATGAACAAATAACATGGGACAGGTGCTAAATTAAGAAAAGCATTGTCTGATAAAGGTGGTGAAGACTTGCTGAGTTCACAGGCCACACACCAGCAAGATGAGCACGAGTAAGCCAAGGTGCTGGGCTGAGTGCTGTTAAACTGCACCAAGTTCTGAGACCAGAGGTCTCAAAAGGTGCTACGGAGCAGAATACAACTTACATCCTCTGAACAACAGATCTGAACCAACTCTGTCCTATCCTGTGCCATCCTCACAATCTCCAACACACTCAAGTCTACTGCTATAGTCACTGTGTCAATCCGCTGGTTGAAGGTCTTCCTGTCTTTCACTATCCTTCCATCTTCCCAAGTGTGACATCCCTCTGCAAGGAATAACCTCTCCAAGCAACATGTCTTCTTCTTTGGTCACCCTTATTCATTACCCAGCTCTCAACCATATAGCAAGTGACTGAATCAAGTGTATCGTATTTAGTCCACAAATTGATAACATTGCTTCTCAATAATTTGGAAAGGTCCCTCACTAGAGGTTTTTCAAGTGCAGTATGTCTCCTGACTACTGGTACCAAATGTATTGCTTGTGGACTTAAGTAAGATGAAGTTGTTAACAGTCTCAACCCTTTCTCCGTCTATCGTGATGTTTATTGGTCGAGTGGAGAGGATTTTTGTTTTCTTGATGTTGAGACAAAATCCATACTGAAGGTCACAGTATTCAACCTTCTGCATCAAGTGCTTCAAATTCTCCTCACAGACTTTCCTAGTGCAATACATCTTCTGATTTCTTGACTGCTCGTACCAAGGGTGTTAATTGTGCATCCAAGTAAGATGAAGTTGTTGACAGTTTCAATCTTTTCTCCAACCATCATGATGTTGCCTATTGATCCAGTGTTAAGAATCTTTGTTTTCTTGACATTGAGATGCAATCCATAGAGAAGGCTGCATTATTTGATCTTCTGCAACAAGAGCTTCAAGTCCTCCTCACTTTCAGCAAGCAAGGTTGTGTCGTCTGCATAACTCCTCCAAGCCTGATGCCACATTCTTCTTCGCAGTCTAGCTTCTAAAATAATTTCCTCAGTATTCAGACTGCATAGGTATAGAGAAGGATACAGCCCTGACATAACAATTTTCCTAATTTTTTAAATATGTATTGTTCCCTTGCTCTGGTCTCACAACAGCCTCTTGGACTAAGTTTCACAAGAGCACAATTAAGTATTCTGGTGGCTTAGTGACAAGGAATTACATTACCAATCCAAAGGTTTGAAGTTCAAATCCACTAGCTGATCCACAGAAGGATAGGCAATCTCTTCCTATGTGACATATATCCTCTGAAAACTGGCTGGAGGGTCAGCTATTGGTCTCTTTTGACCTGATAGTACTCAACAACAAGCACTCTCTGGTCACCTGGGGCAAAGAAGAGCAACTGAGAGGGCAAGTCAAAGTTATGTATCAATTTTGTAACTTTAATCATATGAAAAGGCTGAAGTCAAGTCATGATGACAGAAAATAATATTTTCCAAGGGCTAGAAGTAGAGAAGAACAAACTGAATAACTGCTAATGGACAGGTGTGACATGCATGTGGTGTTGAAAATGTTGTAGAATCTGATGGTAGTGATAGTTGCACAACTGTAAATATGTAACAAAGAAACATATTATTTAAATCAGTAAACTATATGGTCTACCTCAAACTGTTTTTTCTTTTTTTTAAATCTACCCATTTCGTTTAGAAGCAGAAGTGGCATGCACTTCCTAAACAACCTGCCTCCAGAAACTCTATGAACTTTGATAAACATCGATAGTTGTACAGGGCCTTCAGGCCTTTTGTTCATAGGGTCACTATGAACGGTGCTCGACTGGAAAGCAATCAACAACAACAACACATTTAGTAGATGCCACCTCACCTCCACTAACCTCTCATCAAGTTGATTCAAATTCACAGCAGTCTTACAGTACAGACTGGCCCATGGGTTTTGTAAGGCTATACATCTTTACCGGAAAGACTCCCCTCATCTTCTCCCAAGCAGTAGTTTCAAAACCACATTTCTTCCAGTTAGTGCCTCCAATGTTTAACCATCTATTACACAAGGGATTCGTTCACCCCTATTTTATTATTGTTTGGTGCTATAGAGTTGACTACAAATCACAACAACTCTACAAACAGACGTGAATTTTATCCTATCCTGAACTATCCTCCTGATCTCTGTCATGCTCAAGGTCTTCCTATCTTTCTCTGGCCATCCACTGTGGGAAACCAAATATCAAACTAAATATTAATCTAAATGTTAAACCAAATGCTTTAACCATGATTTGAGGGAGGCACAAAATACAAGCTTGAAATTCCTCCTGAGACAGATCACAGGGGTCAAGCGCCAAGGCAGATCTAAGGTGTCTTAATCATTCTTGAATTGTATTTACAAACTCCTCCTTCCTCATACAAGCATAAGGTTGTCCATAGAAAGAGCCTAGCTTCATTTGGATAGAATTCTCTTAGTGATTTGCTTCCTGGTGATTTTCAATAAAGTTATAGGGAAGCTTAAGTTCGAGGTTCCAGTCTTCGAGCTGTTTACCAATCTATTCTTTTTCTCCATCCTTGGTGTCTCTATTCCTCCATCTTTCTCAGCATGATGTCTCTCTCCAAATACTGGTTCCTTCAGAGAGTATGTTCAAAATGAGACTCATCTAAGGAGTACCCTTGCACTTTCTTCAAGACAGACTTAGTTGTTCTTTTGACAGTCCATGGGATATTCAATACTCTCAGCTAATTGAAGGACATCAATACTTTTTGTGCCATCCTTTAACATTATCCAACTTTCAGTATCTAAGAAGCAACTGAAAATATCATGGCTTGTTTCAGATGGACTTTAGTCTTTAAAATGACATCCTTGCTCTTTAAAACTTTGGAGAGGTCCTGGAGGGCAGATTTCCCCAATTTAACATGCCTTTTAATTTCTTGACTGCTGTTCCATGGGTATTGACAGTGCAATTAAAATTGACAGATGCAAGTAAAACGAAATCACTGACAATTTCAATCTTTTTTCCCTCTATCATGTTGTCATTCCTACTAGGACAGCTATTGTAATAATCAAACCAATTGAGAAAATAACAAGTATTAATATGGATAGGAAGAAAACTAAATCCTTTCTATATTGTTAGTAGGAATGGAAAATGTTATAGTCACTACAGGAAACAGTTGAGCACTTCTCCAAAAAGCAAAACAGACATATCGTCAAACTAAAAAACGCACTGCAGTTGAGTTAGGACCAACTCAAAGTGCACCATCCAGTGGGTTTTCAGAGGCTGTAAATAACATGGAGGAAGACTGTGCAACTTTTTCTCATGGAGCTGAAATAAATTCTAAGTGCCAGAGAGGTGCCACCTTTGGGTTAGCAGCACAACTCCTTGTGGTTATGACCACAGCTCCTTGGAAAGAACAGGCTATCAATGTGTAACCAATTACACACAACTCACAGTGACCCTATAAACAACAGATGAGAACCCAGTCCTAACCTGCACCAGTCTCACAATCTATCATGTTCAAATCTACTGCTACAATCACTATGTCAATTCTTTTAAGGGGCTTCCTCTCCTTCCCTAAACCTCAACTTACCCCAGCACGAAGTCTTTTTTCCAAGAAATGGCCCTTACGACACTCCCAAAGTATGTGAGATAAAGTTTCACCATCCTTGCCTCTTAGGAACATTTTGACTGCACTTCCTCCAAGACAGGCTGTTGTTTTGGCAGTGCATCGGATATTCAGTATTATTCGCCAACACCACAATTCAAAACCATCAATAATTCTTCTGTCCTACTTATTCACTGTTCTACTTTCACATGCACAGGAACTAGTTGAAAGACTTGAATCACTGACACTGTTGCTCTTGAACACTTTGAAGAAATCTTTGTCAATAGATTTACCCATGCAACACATAACTTGCTTTCTTGATGGCATGTATTAGGATTTTATTCTCTGTACAGCTGTGAATAAAATCTATTTTATTCATCTTTTGATGAGCAGTTGGGTTGTCTCTACCTCGTGACTATGGGAATAATGTTGTCATGAACATTAGTGTGCATGTAGCCCTTGAATCCCTGTAGCACTGCTTTCAAGAAAACAATATGGTAATATGTAAAAGTAAATAGTCTCAAGTCAATTCTATAAATGTATCTTAACAAAATAAGGTCCTGGGTGTGTGAGTATACATTAAAAAGTTCATTATTAAAAAAAAAGTTCATTATATTTATAATGGCAAATAATCCAAGAGCCCAAGAACATGGACTTAATTGAAATTATGATACAGATCATGAAGTTGATTTGTGTGAAAAATGAACACAAAGTATTAACTTCTAATATTTATTAGTATATTGTTTATTCAGATTTTTATAAAAATATTTAAATATGTATTATATATTACACATATATACATAGAAAGTCAGACTACAAATGAAAATGTAATAAATGGCTATTCTCTAAGGAAATTACAGACCTTTGTCTTCCTTATAATTTTCTGTATTTTTTACATTTTTCAGTGAGCATACATTCCTTTTAAATACAGAAAAATATTCTGAAAGACTGTGATTAACTATAAGGAGTTAGAATACATTAATGAGAGAGGAACTACTCATAAAATGAAGGTGAGAATGGCTATACAGCACTAAGCAGGTTAACAATGTTACTAAATTATACAGGCACAAACAGCTGAGTAGATGTATATTTAGTTGTGCATGTTGTCAACAATACCAAAATAAATAAGTAAAATTTGAGGAAAAATATTTGCAATTAAAATACTTTCAAGTTCTGTGTCAGTCTCTAAATAATAAAGAGTTGAATATGGATAGTTAGCAGGGATTAGAAGAGAGAGGGAAGTAAAACTTAATAAAGACATTAAGTTGATCCTTTTCTGGTTCATGAGCATGATTTTGGGTGTTCATGCTTTCATACGACATGTACCACCTTTAAACCTTGTTATGATGTTAGTACATTACCTGTCTTATGTGAAGGGGGAAAAAAAAAGATTAAGTATTAAGTTGAGTGAAGGGAAAGATAATAAGGGATTAGTTCAACATTATAATTGATTAATTATACTAATCAGTTACAATGTTTATATTTTGCTATAAAACACCTATGGACAAAAACCACCTATGATTATCTGCAAGAAAAACCAATTTGTGAACCATCATTCAAATAAAAACTTAATTTTAAAAACCACTAAGAAAATGGTAAAAGATTCTCGGACACAAGGAAGCAACCACATTTCATCTTGCACAGACCCACACTTTAACATAAGATAAAGGTATGCACTTACTCGTCATCATGAAAGCTAAGCTGTAACCTCTGTTTTGGTTCACCATCACTCTGGCTACTGTGAGATGATTCCGACGGAACTGAATATCTTCCTTCTACCAAGTAAGATTCCTGGATATCTGAGTACCTACATAAGTACACACAAAAATTGTTTTAATTGTTAAAAATTAACTTATGTGTAAATGTTCATTAAAATTAATAAAATAACATTTTTAAAAAATTAACTTATGCACATTTAAAACTCACCATGACATAGAAAGTAAAAACTATCACTTGGGGTTAAAAAGGGGACCTATAGTGTTCAAAACCACTATTCTATGTTCAAAGTATGTAAAATTTGTGTATCAGCAATGAGGTGTTTACAAGTATTAAAGGATACAGCCACAGAAATATTAAAGGAAAAAGACTTTTTTTAAATACTAAAAGACTTTTTAGAGAACTAATCCAACCTTTTCATCCCCAAAATAATGCTCCTTACCAAATGTTTACATGGAAAAGAAGTTAAGAAAGTGAACAGGTATTTTTAAATGGGCAAAATTTACAGATTATCTAAGACTCAACATCTTATTTATAGACAGAAAATAGGGTGCTTCTCTACCCTTCGTTAATTTCCATTTTGAATCTAACAAAAAGTAGTTTATATTGTTGTTTAAGCCCTAACCCACCTATCAATGCATCCAGTAAGACAACAGAATCCAGAAAGAGTTTGTTATTTTCTATACTAATTTTAGATACCTGGTCATCTCACTCATATTTAAAGCTCAAATGGGAGAATTTTATGTATGTATCAGTACATCATAGATTTTATAAACCTAAAAGATAAATAATATATCACTTGTTCAAACAAATCTTACCTGTTATTAGTAGTGGTTCTATCTCTAGCAAGTGTGGAAACAGCAACAGGGGGGCCAAGATTTGAAGAAATCGTGACATTTTCCAAAATGCCACTATTACCAAGGAAGGAACTAGTCATAAAGCTAGGAAATGACTCTTCAGCAATACCTCGGAAGTCTTCCATTCTGCTGCAATGACAGAATACACTTCTAGAAATCAAACTCTGTATAAAACATTTTCACATGACTAACACTCATAAACATTAGGCAACTTAAATCTTAGGAGAAAATAATTTGGTGTACATCTCGGAAAACAGGCACTACCAAACCGAACTTGAGACCGTGGGGTCAATTCTAATTCAGTCACCCTATAGGAGGACTGTCTGCTGAGGCTTGTGGAGCTGGACTGCCTCAGCCTTTCAGTTGGCAGCCTTGAGAGCATCAATCTCTGCACCACCAGGACCCCTTAAAGATACTACCAGCAAGATCCCCTGGGCAGCAAGGTCCCCTCAGTAGCAAAGTCCCCTGAGCATGATACAATGGTTATCCACTCATATGTAGCACTCAAACCATTTCTGCCTTGTCCACAGATCAACTGTATTTAACTTTAGCATTTTCTTTGAATTGACTCACTTTTTAAAGTGTGTACTGCTCATCCTTAGCAACAATCTCCGAAATCATGGTTAGATTTTCCTATTTCATGAGTACATAAAACTATTAACTTCTTTTAGCATCTCCTAAAATAATCTAAATGGGAGAAAGAGAAAGACAACATACAATAAGAGGTGGATCAGGCAGTATAATTATATTAATTGTAATCAATGCTATAAAACAAAATGTACACAAAAGACAAACCAGTATAATCTGTAAATTTTTAAATCTCAATATAATACAAAATTATACTTTTACATTTGTATTCTTGTGCTAAGCAAGGAATATTGGCAAATATTCTCACGTAAATTAGTTCTGAGATTTCCTTGCTATTTTACAGCTGACATCATAAATGATCTTCCTATAACAATACACTTATACCATCACTAAAACCAGTTTCAAGAGGCAGATGTAAGAGAGCAGATGTTTCTCCAGCAGCTGGCCTATTAAGTCCAGTGTTTCACACACGGAGCCATGCGTCCTCAAAGCAAGGGCAAGGGTTTTCAGAAGCCACCAAGGAAAGGGGAAGGAAACAAAGGGCAGATTCATGAGAATGCGACCTACAGCAGGCAGGAGCCAGCTGAAAACGGAAGCCACCAAGGAGGACGAGGAGGAGACAGCTGTTTCACTGCAAAAACAAAGGGCTGTGTTCTGAGGGCTGGACACCAAGGCTTCTCCACTCTGCACTGTGGGCTGGTGACTAGTTTATCCTGGATACGGACGTGCACACTGAAGAAATGGCAGCGCGCTGGACTCTGTATTTAACCTTCTTTCAGAAAGTTCCTCACTACTTTAAACACAGCCAGAGGAGGGCAAATAAGAGCGGAACGCGAACGCGGAGGGCCGAGCGCACTTCTCAGCAATGCGCTAATAATGTCACCTTCCCAGGCAGGACTTTACACGAAAAAAGCGGAGCCAAGACCAAGGGTAACCAGGGCGTTAACACTGGAGCTGCCGCCAAAAGCTGCGCATTTCAGCCCTCAAGACTGTGGGGCCCAGAGGCGCACAAGAGAGCGGGGGGGGGGGGGGGGGGGGGGGGGGGGGGGGGGGGGGGGGAAGGGGGACTGGACACAGATCACACAAGGAGAGAACCGGAGAGCCGAGCCTGCCCCTCCCGAACCCGCACAGACTTTTCGGCCTAACTTCCACTGGCTGGGACAGGATCGACCAGCCGGAAGAGCCTTGCCCCGACCCAGACGACGACCTCAGGTCCTCTCCACGGACGTCTCGCTCACCAGGCTCAAGCGGCAACGCGACAAGCACTGCAGTCAGACAAGGTAGGGCTGAGACGGTGGAACAGCGCGCATACAGCTACAGCTAAGTGGTGAGCAGAGCCAGTAACCGGTTACGCGTGGGACGCACGGCGTGAGAAGCGGGGGGAGGGGGGGACCGAAACTGCGCTAGGATTGGACGATGTCAACGACGGGACTCGGTGATTGGTAGAGAATAGCGCGCTCTAGTTTTGAAGAAAACACGGCTGGGCTCCTGGAAGGGGAACTTTACTATGCTAGCCGGTAGCCTGCGAAACTGGAGTATAGCGACTGTTATGTGCCATCGAGTCGCCTGCTACTCATAACGACAATATGAAGAATAGATCTAAACTCGGTCCTATCCTGACCAGCCTCACAGATTCCGACACACCTAACCGCATTAACTCTGTTACTGTGTCAATCTGTCTCATCTTGGATCTTCCAATCTTGTGCTATCGCTCTACCCTTCCACGTATGATGTCCTTCTCTCCTGGCAACATGCCCAAAGTATATGAGACACACGTCAAAATCCTTACCTCCAAGGAGAAACTTGGTTTCACCTTCTCCAAGATAGATCTGTTTGTTCTCTAGGAGGTCCATGACAGATTCAATACTTTTCTCTAGCACTCAAAGTCATCAATCCTTCTAGCGTCTTTAGTCATTGTCCAGATCTCTGATACATAGCAAGTAACTGTGAAGACCATGGCGTGGATCAGGCGCACCTTAGTCTCTAGACTGACATCATTGCTCTTTTAGCACACTGGAAAGGCACCTGACAGCTTATTTTCCCAATCATCTTTTAATTTCTTGACTGCCAGTGCCAGAAGTATTGATTGTGGATTGGAGGAGGATGAAATTGCTAACAATCTTAATCTCTTTTCCATCTATCATGTGCTGCCAATGGGCCCACGGGTGAGAATCTTTGCTTTCTTGATGTTGAGCTTTAGTCCGTATTGAAAGCTGCAGTCCTTGACCTGAAACAAATGCTTCAGGTCCTCTTCAGTTTGAGCAAGCAAGGTTGTGTCATCTGCATACTGCAGGTTGTTGCTGAGTCTTTCTCCAGTCCTGATGCCATATTCCTCCTCATAAAGCCCAACCTCCTGGATGATCTGTTCCCCATATAAATTGCAAAGGTATGGGCACAGGAGATGCATCCCTGATGCACAAGTTTCCTAATCCTGAACCGTGCAGTGTTTCCCTGCTCTGTTCTGACAACTGCCTTTTAGTCCAAGTATAGGTTTCACATGAGCACAATCAGATGTTCTGGGATTTCCATTCTTCTCAATTTTTTGTGGTCCACAACACAATTTGTTGTGATCCACACAGTCAAATGCCTTTGCATAGTCAATGAAAGACAGGTAGACAATCCTCCTCTGGTAATGTCTGCTCCTGGCCAAGATCCAACTGACATTAGCTTTGATGTCCTTAATGCCACAGCCTCTTCTAAACCCAACTTGTACTTCTGGTAATTCTCTGTACTGTTCCCGTTTGGTGGAAGTTTTTTTAAATTATCCTCAGTAGGATTTTGCTTGCATGTGAAATTAGTGATAGTGATTAGTTTCATCATTTCCATGCTCTGTTGGATCATCCTTTTTTGAATGGTAATAAGGAAAGAGAGAGCTCCTTGCATTCTTAGGTGCCTTCAAGTTAGGTACAAATCATAATAACCCTACGAACAGCCTACCTGAAACCTTCTCTCTTCTGTGCCATCCTCATCATCACCTACACGCTTGACCCCATGGTTGAAGCAACAGGGTCAATCCATCTTGTTGGGGTGGGGAGTGTCCTTCCTCTCCTTCACTGTCCTTTCATCTTTCCAAGCATGATGTATGAAAGATGAAGCTTCACCTACATTGCCTCCAAGTCTGTACTTTCTCCAAGACACATCAATTATTTTAGCAGTCCGTGGAAAATTCAGTATTCTTCTACAAATCACAACTTAAATATTGCCAGCTTCAGAATAATACTATTGGGGCAGAGCAAAGAGAGGAAGGAAATTATGCAACAATGACTGAATTTTTTTTGTGTGTGTGAACTAGGGGGCATAGGTATTCACTGGATTTCCTTGTAAGCGTATGGATATAATCCTGTCACTCACGATGTTGTACTTCAAAATGGATCTAGAAATTACTTTTTTACTATGAAGGCAACTCCATTTTTCCTTGCCTTTTCACTCCAGAGTAATATATCATGTGGTCATCTAACTCAAAATGCCCATGCCAGTCCATCTCATCTCTCCAATGCCTAATATGTCAATATTTATGCGTTCCATTTCTTTCTTAACAATTTCTAAT
>NW_006400196.1:333744-340839 GCF_000299155.1 Elephantulus edwardii | reverse complement strand
TCCTTGGAGAGGGACATCATGCTTGGGAGGGTGGAGGGATGGCACAGGAGGGGAAGACCGTCTATGAGATGGATTGATTCGGTGACTGGAGTAATCGGGATAGGTGTGTCAGAAGCAGTGCGGTTGGCGCAGGATAGAGCAGGGTTTAGGGTTGTTGTGCATAGGGTCGCTGTGAGTCGCAAATGACTCGACGGCACATAACAACAACAAGGGGTCATAGGAAGGAATATGTGCAACAATGAATGAATGAATTTTAAAAAAAACAATTTTTTTCTGGAAAATTTTGTTAACATCATAATAATTTAAAAAATAATATTATTGCTTCTATCCATGTGGAGCTGGACAATGACCAGGGATGACAGAAGGAGAGTTGATGCCTTTGAGCTTTGGTGCTGGAGAAGAGTATTGAATGGACTGCTAGAAGAACAAACAAGTTCATCCTGGAGAGGGTGAAGCCAGGCTGCTCCATGGAGGCAAGGATTCTGAAGCTTCATTTGACATATTTTGGACATATTTCAAGGAGGAACCAGTGCTTGGAGAGGGACTCATGCTTGAGGGACATCCGCTAACTAATGTTTTACATAAACCTTGGCAGTGGATTTCAGACTTTTCACTTCCCTTTATCTTGCATCTTCTTGTACTCTTCATCTCCACAATCTCAGAGAAAATGTTCTTTTTCTCCCTAAAACCATTTTTACCTAGTTTTAAAAATCTTTAGTAAGATTTTATTTGCATATGATATAAATTTGTGTGTGTGTGTGTGTGTGTGTGTATTTTCTTTCTTCCTTTACTCCCTCCCTCTACCCACCAAATTGTGCAACCCTGGGACTTCAACCCTACTCATCCTCACACCTCTGCTCCCACCTCTTTCCCCTTGGGTCCCCATACATGTTTTACTAGTTGTTGTTGTTGTTGTTATGTGCCGTCGAGTTGCTTGTGACTCATAGCAACCCTATGTACAACAGACAGCCCTAAATCCTGCTCTGTCCTATGCCAATGTCACATTCTGTGACATACCACGCTGATTACTTCAATCACTGAATCAATCCACCTCAGAGAACATCTTCTCCTCCTGCGCTGTCCCTCCACCCTCCCAAGCATGATGTCCTTCTCCAAGGACTATTCCTTCCTTGCAAAATAGCCAAAATATGTCAGATGAAGCCTCGGAATCCTTGCCTCCACTGAGCAGCCTGGTTTAACCCTCTCCAGGATAAATGTGTTCATTTTCTTAGCAGTCCATGGTACATTCAATACTCTTCTCCAGCACCAAAGCTTAAAGGCATCAACTCTCCTTCTATCATCCCTAGTCATTGTCCAGATCTCTGATGCACAGCAAGTGATTACAAGGACCATAGCCTGTATCAGGCGCACCTCAGTCTCCAGACTGACATCAACTCAGTACCTTGGAAAGGTCCCTAATAGCAGAATTTCCCAATGCAATTTGTCTTTTAATTTCCTGGCTGCTGGTACCAAGAGTGTTGATTGTAGAACCAAGCAAACTGAAGCTGTCAACAATCTCAATCTCTTCACCATCCATCTTGAAGCTGCCAATAGGGCTAGTGGTGAGAATCTTTATTTTCTTGACATTGAGCTTCAATCCATATTGAAGGCAACAGTCTTTGACCTTCTGCAGCAAGCATTTCAGATCCTCCTCAGTTTCAGCAAGCAGGGTTGTGACATCTGTATAATGCAGATTGTTGATGGGTCTACCTCCAATCTTGATGCCACACTTCTCATTGAGCCCAGCCTCCCAGATAATCTGTTCTGCATATAGATTGAAAAGATATGCAGATAGGACACATCTTTGACACACACCCTTCCCAATTTTGAACCATGCAGTGTTTCCTTGTCCTGTTTGGACAACTGCCTCCTGGTCCAAGTATAAGTTTCACATAAGCACAATCAAGTATTCTGGGATTCCCATTCTTCTCCAAGTCAGCCGCAGTTTGTTGTGATCCACACAGTCAAATGCCTTTGCATAGTCAAAGAAACACAGATAGACATTCCTCTGGTACTCTCTGCTTTCAGCCAAGATCCATCTGACATTAGCTATGTTATCCCTAGTGACACAAATCTAAATCTAGCCTACACTTTTCTAAATCTAGCCTGCACTTCAGGCTGTTGATGTGCTGTTCCAGTCATTTTTGGATGATTTTCAGCAGAATCTTGCTTGCATGCGATATCAATGATATTGTTCGATAATTTCCACACTCTGTTGGATCACCTTTCTTTGAAATGATAACAAATATAGATCTCTTCCAGTCAGTAAGCCAGGTGGTTGTCCTCCATATTTCTGGGCACAACTTGGTGAGCACATCCAGGGTAGGATCTGTTTGTTGAAATATGTCAAACAGAATGCCATCCCAGGGCCTTGTTTTTGCCGATTCTTTCAAAGCAGCTTGAACTTCCTCCTTGATCACCACAGGCTCTTGCTCATATGTTGTTGCATGAAATTCTTCTGTGTCCACCAATTCCTTTTGGTACAAGGACTCTGTGTACTCTTTCCATCTTCTTTTAATGCTGCCTGCATCATTTAATATTCTGCCCAAAGCATCCTTAAGTATTGGAACTCGAGGTTTGAATTTGTTCTTCAGTTCCTTGAGCTTAAGAAATGCTGAGTGAGTTCAGCCCTTTTGATTTTCTGAGCTCCTTGCACATTTCATTGTAATACTTTGTCTTCCCTCACTGCACTCTGAAGTCTTCTAGTCAACCAAAATTCATAGCAGTCCTATGAACAAGACATCTGAACTTTGCCCTGTCCTGTTCCATCCTCACAGTTTCTGATAAGTTCAATCCAATTGTTACAGTAGCTATGCCAATTCTTTATTTTTGGGAATCTTCTCTTTCTCTGATCCTCCACCCCTCTCAGCTTGATGTCTTTTTCTAAGGACTGGCCTCTTCTGACAATATACCTAAAGAATGTAATAGAAGTTTCACCAACCTTACCTCCAAAACGTATTTGTTTGTTTGTTTATTCGTTTGGCTGTTCACAGGAAATCCAATACTCTTTTCTAATACCACAATCTGAAGGCCTCAAATATTTTGTTTTATTACTAGTTTTAATGAAAGTTTACAGAGACTTTGGATTTCCATTCATTCATTGTTGCAATTTTCTCCCTGACCACTCCTTCCTCCCAATTCGCTCTTTTCTTTGAAAAGTAAAAACAAAAAAATTCTCTCATTGTTATACAATCCCTCCCCTCAAGTCCACTCTACAACGTAGCTTTTGTTCTGGACTCCTGTCATAACAATAATACCTAATTATATATCCCCATGAAACAGTCTCTCCCTCATCTGTTTCAATGCAGTATACATTATTTCTGTCCTCTTTCTCAGTCTCCCCTCAACCCCGAAGTCAGTCCCATTTTACAACAGTGGCACTATGCAATATTTGTCCTTTTGTAACCGAGATATTTCACTCAGTATAATGTCCTCCAGGGTCACCTATTTTGTACAATATTGCATGAGTTCCTTGTTTTTCAATGCAGGATAGTATTCCATTATGTGAATATACCACAGCTTCTTCTCTATCCATTTGTTTGTTGATGGGCACTTGGGTAGTTTCCAACTCTTTGCTATTGTGAACAAAGCCACAATAAATATGGGTGTGCATAGGTCTCAAATCTTCTATCTTCTTCATTTTTTGTCCAACTTTCAGATTCATAGGAAGTAACTGACAAGACTATGGCTTAGATTAGGCACACCTTGGTCTTTAAATGGACATCTATGCTCTTTAGTACTTTGAAGTATATGAAGAAGAATGTAGCATCAGAATAGGAAAAAGACTTGTCAACAACCTGTGTGATACAGAAGACACATTCTTGCTTGCCGAAAGTGAAATAAACTTGAAACATTGGCTACAAAAGGTCAAAGACTACAGCTTTCTATATGGATTACATCTCAACATTAAGAAAACAAAAATCCTTATCACTCTGCCAATAGCCACTTTTACAATAGATGGAGAGAAGGATGCCATTATAAAGGATTTAATTTTTTTTAGGATTTAATTTTTATTGGATCTATAATCAATACGTAGAACCAAAATTTTACTTTGACCTTACCCCATCTGAATTTCAAAACCATCTCAGAACAGGTTTGAGGCTCAAAGACCAGATGACCTGTGGGATGTGGTTTCCCCAGCATAGTGACAGCAGGGCCACAGCTGAGATCAGAGTCCAGACAGGACTGAGCACCCTCTCTGCAAACAGAGAATTCCACCTAGCCCCCCGCCCAGAGGAGATACTGGATGCCCTCTGCAAACAGAGATTTCCAATTTCCACCCAGCCTCCCACCCGAGGAGACACCGTGTCTGAGCTTTGGTCTTAGTTAAAAGATTAAGCTTACCCATTGTTATGTTGGCAACACTTAAGTATAAGGAAAATATAGTCTCTGGAGATTGAACATTTTTAGGATGATTGGCTGAAACGAAATAAAAATCATAGGGAGACTAAGACAGGGGCCTTTTTTTACAGTGCCATGCTGTGAAAGGACCTCTGCCTTAGCCTTCCCTCTTTTTCAGAACTCATTTCCCCGTGTCCCTGCTTTCTTTCTACGTCTGGTTTGCAACAGTAGGAGGATATCAAGAACATCATTCATGATGAATGCAAAAGGTCATTACAAAGACGGATTAATAAGAAAAGACCAAAATGGATGTCAGAAAAGACTGAATATTGCACTAGAGCACTGAGAAACCAAAGCAAATGGAAGAAATAAAGAAGTTAAGGAGTTGAACTGCAATCTCAGAGATGCACAGTTCGAATCCACCAGATGCTTTGCTGGAGAAGGAGGAACAATCTCCTCCTGTACCAGTCAGATCTGATTTGACGGTACACACAAAAAATAATGAAATAAAATAAATTTTAAAAAAAGAAGTTAAGGAGCTGAATATAAGATTTCAAAGGGCAGCACAAAGCAAACTATTATAATGAAATATGCAGTCAGAAAATCAAAACGGCCAACCTCACTCAGCATTTCTTAAGCTGAAGGAACTGAAGAAAAAATTCAAGCCTCGAGTTGCAATACTTAAGGATGCTTTGAGCAGAATATGAAATTATCCAGGAAATATTAAAAGAAGATGGATGGCGTATAGAGTCATTTTACCAAAAGGAATTGACTGACAAAAGAATTTCATGAAATAATGTATAAGCTGTTATAGCCTGTGGTGATGAATGAAGAAGTTCAAGCTGCTCTGAAGGAAATGACAAAAAACAAGGCCCCAGGAATTAACAGCATACCAACGGACATATTTCAACAAACATATGCTGCCCTGGATGCATGCTCACCAAGTCGTCCAAGAAATCTGGAGGACAACCCCTGGCCAAGTGACTGGTAGAGATCCATATTTGTTCCCATTCCAAAGAAAGGTGACCTGAGAGTGTGAAATTATTAACAAATATCATTAATATCACATGCAAGCAAAATTCTACTGAAAATTATCCAAAAATGACTGGAACAGCAGATCAACAGAGAACTGTCAGAGGTGCACCCTGGGTTTTAAAAAGGGCTTGGTACTAGGAATATGTTGTTGTTGTTGATTGCTTTCGAGTTGAGCACAACTCATAGCCATCCTATGAGCAAAAGGCCTGAAACCCTTCCATAACCGTCACCATTTATCAAAGTTCACAGAGTTTCCAGAGACATGCTGTTTAGGAAGTGAATGCCACTCCTGCTTCCAAAAGGGATCCTCCTCAGTATTAGCAAGTAAGATTGTGTCATCTGCTTAATGAAGATTTTTGATAAGTTTTCCTATAATTCTGATGCCACTTTTCTCCTCATAAAGCTCAGCCTCCCGAATGATCTGTTCTGCATATAGATTAAAAAGGCATCCTTGACGTACCCTTCCCGATTTTAAACCATGCAGTGTTTCCTAGCTCTGTTCTGACAACCAGCTCCTGGTCCAAGTATAGGTTTCACATGAACACAATCAAATGTTCTGAGATTCCCATTCTTTTCAAGGTTGGCCACAGTTTTCTGTTATCCAAACAGTCTAATGGCTTTGTACAGTCAATGAAACACAGACATTCCTGTGGTACTCTCTACCTTCAGCCATGAAACATTTAACATTAGCTATAGAGAGAGAATTGATGCCTTTGAGCTGTTGTGCTGGAAAAGAGTGTTGACTATACCATGGACTGCTAGGAGAACAAACACGTTTGTCCTGGAGAGAGTGAAGCCAGAATGCTCCTTGGAGTCAAGGATTCTGACATACTTTGGGCATGTTGCAAGGAGGGACTGGTCCTTGGAGAGGGACATCATGTTTGGGAGAGTGGAGGGACAGCGCAAGAGAGGAAGACCCTTGATGAGATGGATCGATTCTGTGAGTGGAGTGGTGGGAATGAGTGTGTTTGAGAAGGCGGGGTAGGCACAGGACAGAGTGGTGTTTAGGACCCTTGTACATAGGGTTGCTATGAGTCACAACTGACTCGATGACACATAACAACAACAACAACAACAACATATCGCTATACTAGCAGTTATAGGAGAAAAAAACATGATCATCCTGGAGAGAGTGAAACCAGTTCTGAAGCTCTGTCTGACATAGATTGCACATGTTACAAGGAGGGACCAGTCCTTGGAGAAAGACATCATGCTTGGGAAGGTGGAGGGACAGTGCAAGACAGGAAGACTCTCAATGAGATGAATTGACTCAGTGACTAGGGTAATGGGGGTAAATGTGTCTGAAACAATAAGGTTGGCTTAACATAGAGCAGTGTTCAGAACTGTTGTACAGAGTCACTATGAGTCACAAGAAACGTAACAACAATCAATAAATATCCATGGTAACAGTAGTCAAGAAATCAAATGATGTACTGTATTGAAGAAATCTGCTGTCACAGACCTCCTCAAAGTTCTGAAGAGCAAGAAAACACTGCATGGATTAAAAGCAGGAATGGTATACATCAGGGTTGAATCTTTTTTCCATGTGTATTCAATCTATGTGCTGATCAAACAATTCAAGGAACTGGACTATATGAAGAAGACTGTGGTGCCAAGATTGGAAGAAGACTCATCAAAAATCTGCATTGCACAGCTGACCTTCAGAAGTGAGGGCTTCAGATTTCAAATCCTACTACACTGCCGTAGTGGTAAAGACAG
>NW_006400196.1:319582-332040 GCF_000299155.1 Elephantulus edwardii | reverse complement strand
TGGGAGGAGGGTAGAGAGAATAGTGCAACAATGAATGAATGGAAACCCAAAATCTCTGTAAATGTTTATGAAAATTAATAAAATATCATTTTAGAAAAAAAATGTATCATCCAGGAAGAGTGCAAACAGTCATTACAAAGACAGAAGTGGAAGGCAAGACCAAAATGGATGTCAGAAGAAACTCTGAAGATTGCACTGGAACGTAGAGAAGCCAAAGCACAAGGAAGAATTCAAGATACTAAAGAGCTGAACAGAAGATTCCAAAGTGCAGCTCAGAATGACAAAGCAAAATATTACAATGAAATGTGCGAGGAGCTAGAGTCGGAAAATCAAAAGGGCTGAACTTGTTCAGCATTTAAGCTCAAGGAACTGAAGAACAAATTCAAACCAAGAGTTGCTATAATCAAGGATGCTTTAGGCAGAATATTAAATGATCCAGGAAGTATTAAAAAAAGATGAAAGGAATATACTGAGTCATTGTAATAAAAGGAATTGGCAGATACAGAAAATTTTAATGAAATAACAGATGAACAAGAGCCTATGGTGATGAAGGCAGAAGTTCAAGTTGCTTTGAAGGAAATCGCAAAAAATAAGGCCCCAGGAATAGATGGTATACCAACTGAAGTATTTCAACTGTGTCATAGGTGCGTTAAACACCTACCCATCCAGGGCAGTGTTTGGTGGAGCTCCCAGATTGATTCAGGTTTGGAAGCAGTAGTGGCATCCAATTCCTAAACCACATGCCTCTGGAAAGACTATTAACTTGGAGAAATTATAATTATAGAAAGGCTTCAGGGCTTTTGTTCATATAATATATATGGAGGGCCTTTGTATTTAAATGTTGATTGGGACCAAGGGCCTAGTTTTATTATTTTGGAGGAACATTCTTCTAAATTGTACAGCACTCTTCTGTCAATTTTCTGTACTGAGGTAATCTGGGTTTACTGTTAAGCTGAACCTTGTGTCATGGGAGGTCAAATACCCATAGTGGACAATGTTTGGTGGAGTTAACAGTTTAAGACCAGTTTGGATGCAGGAGTGGCATCCACTTCCGAAACCACATGCCTTTGGAAACTCTATGAACCTAGAGAAACGACAAGTTATAGAAAGGCTTCAGGCCTTTGGTTCATAGTGTAGCTATGAGCCATGCTTGACTCAATGGCAATCAACAACAAGTATAATTGTTACAGTAAAATATATCCTCAATTAAAATTTCAAGACATAATTTTAGAAAAGAATATATTCTAATGTCTAACTTAAGGAGCTCTGAGGACTTAGTGGTAAGGAATCATACTGCCAATACAAAAGTACATGATTCAAATCCACCAACTGTTCCAAGGAAGAAGGGCAAACAATTCGAACATTATTTCCAGCCTTTGAAAACCCACTGCAAACAGATTGGGAAGTGACTACCTAGCTTTTTCCCCAGGGAGCAGCTGGTGGATTTCAACCACCTGCTTTTTTGTTAAGCAGGACAACTCCTTAACACTAAGCCACCACAGCTCCCCATATAAGTCTTGCCAACTATCAAGTAAAACACATTCTTACTCTCAATTTTAATTTAAATCATCCTAATAAAAGACAACCTAAGGAAAAAAACCCTATGTTTTAATATGACAACAGATTCACAACTTTAAAATCATATTTGACTGATCATATTAACTAATTTACTGTAACAATAAGTACAAAAGTTTACACAGTAATTTGCAGTAGGAAAAGGCAATTAACAGGGAAAAACTGAACAATCCATGTTCTTCTGCTGTATATACAAAAAAAATTTATTTTACATACTAGTTACTTGTAACATAAGCATGTAAAATTAAAAACCTTTCTTAATATGTCTCAAAGGCAAAGACAGAATTTCATGTTGTCAAGCACCGTAGAGTTGTAGGCAACTCATAGCGACCCTATGAATGAATCTTCAACAGAATTTAAAAAGGATGATACATTTTCACTTTAACTCATATAAAAAAGTTTCAAAAACTCAAGATTAACAGTTCAAAATAAAGTTTACAGAACAGGCACTTTGAAGCGAGATACTATAGTTTAATGTGGCTTGAACATATCATTAAAACTTATCAAAACAGCAAATGTACTTTTGATGCAAAAGTACCAGCAGGCAGGACACAATGGCACTGGCTCTGAAGCAGGTGGCATCAACATGCAGCCCCATTCTTCCTCCACGAGAATATGCATGATGGCTGCAGTGACCACATTGGCAAATCCAAGACCTTTGGAGCCACTGCCAGTGACAAAAAACACCCTCCATGCAGTGCTCCCACAGCTGTTACCATCTCCGGACCATCATAGGCCAACTGCTCTGTGGGTCACTGACTAACCAGCTGCCAGTGGTGATGGGCATGAATGCATAACCAAGTGCTTGCACCTTGCTCCTTGTTTATCATCTTTGAGCAAATCTCGAAGAAATGCAAAGCCTTTATTTCCAAGTGTAAGACCAGGAATAACTTCATCTATAGTGAGCTTGGACACTTGTGTAGATCCCCATGAATCAGTATTGCAGCACGCAGCAAGTTGTGATACCTTAATTGTTAAGGCGCTGCTTGATCTTTCTGGTCATAAAAATGCTGGACCAATAGGGAAGGCTTGCAGCTAGATCTGCTGAAATGATCCCTTACATAACTATGAAGCTGTACTTTTGCCAGGAGTATAGCAAGGGATAAAAAGAATTGTTGAAAATGAAATGTACCTGATCAACAAGCAGGGATTGGATATGTGTTCATACCTCAAAGCACTGTGATTAGAGGGGCACAAGAGTCTATCTCCAGTAAATTTTCCAAACTTGTGTAATCTATGGAAATACAAGGCAGACTCAACATTCAAGGATGACAAGTCAACAATGAAGTTGATCCTGCACACCTGAATATAAAATTGATGAATTGACACTGCTCTATTTAAGTCTCCAATTAGGATATGCATACTAGGTAGCAGGAATGTGTACAATGGATATAAGCAAGCACCACTTGATCCCAGCCTGACTACAAAAACCCCCAGCAGTAATCTCCCAGTCTGAAAGTCAACGCCAATTTCACCAAAAATTAAGAGAGTGGGGGTGGGAGGAAGTACAAATACATTGAGGTTTCAAACACTGTGTTCTGGTTAAAGGACATGCAAGACCAACTTTAAATTAGGCTTTTAATTTTTTTAAACCTATTCACTCTTCAGGTAATAGATTAAGGGCCCAAGGATGTATCATCTGTGAGTGTGAAAATACTGCACACTGTTAGTCTGTATTGCAAGAGTGCTAAACCAGAGATCTCGAGGGTGAGGAGGACCTAGACACTGTGGAACTCAGAGGAGAAAAGAAATACCTGATATAATGAGGACAAGAACATCAAAACAGGATACAAGAGGAAAAAGAGAAAAGCAGTAAACACAAAGAAAATCAAAGAACATACCAGACAGGCTGGGGGGTAGAAGCAGAGAAAACTTGGCAATACATGTCAAAACCAACATAAGATGAAAAAAATTTTAAGTTAACCAAGATTGTCTAAGTGTAAATACTTGGAAGAAATGCAATGGGGAAAAGCTAAAGTGCTTTTGAAAATTGTCAGTATGAACTTCATTAACTTAAAAAGGTCTCATCTGTCAAAAACATTTGATGCTACCTTGTAAATTTCTAAAATGTAACTTCTTTTTCCATTTTAAGCAATGCTTTAGTTGTAGCAACAGCATGCATTTACTGCATACATGACAGTAACAACAAATTAAAATAAATTTGAGAAAATATAGATAGCAGTTGGAATATACTTTTAAAAGAAATACAATTAATTGAACCTAGCTGTTTTCTGCAAAAATCTGAACTGCTACAGACCATTCGAAGAGCTGAAGAACTGTGATATTGTTTACTCTTTTGTCATATACATTTTATTCTGTATCAAGATCATAGTTCTAAACTAAATAATTATTTAATTCAGTAAATCTTAGGCCACAGAATTCCATCCCATTTGCATGCACAATTTTAGTAATATTTTAACTCCTCCTCAAATTATATTTACAAATTTTAATTTTCAGGAAAACATAAGCCATAAAATCACACTGTAACGTATGCAAAAATACATAGTAGACAAATTTATTAAATATGAATTAGAAACTTAACAAAATGTTTTCATTGTTATCAAATAACAAATAAGCACAACCCAATATTTATCCTAGATACAAAACAAATTACTTTCATTCTACTAGTATAGCTTTTCTTATATTGCTGCTAATCTTTTAATATTACAAATTTTAAGTTACATTAAATGATTGCACAAGCCAATTCTACAAAGTAAAAAAGCTAGCATTCCACATAATCTTTAAAGATTATTTAATCTTCAAAGTAAAATTCTAGAAACTCATCTTCTTAGCTTACCATTCTAGAAAACAAAAGAAAAAAATCTGTATTATCCAATTGGAAAAATGTGTTATTTTCTGTTAATTTCAGGAACAAATTAAAAAAAGTTTCAGAGATAGTAACTTATAATAAAGTCTCCAAGTATTTTTAAATATTTCAAATAGTGTCAATAGGCTGGCAAATACAGAAAAATAGTATACATTATATTTTTACAAGTCCATTTGATTGCATTTAGTAGTAAAGAGGGTGCTGCTGCTTCTTAGGTCAGTTGGCTCTGTGAAAGAGGAAAAGTAGCTGTTCTCCATTCTGGTGTCCATGTAACATGCAATCAAACTTAAAAGTTACTCCAGTTCATGTGTACTCAGCTGTGCTTTCTGTTAAAGGAAGAAAGAAACAAATGGAAAAAGAAATGCATCTCAGGTCTAAGCTATTTACTTCTTGGTGTACACACAAAGACACAAGCAGCAAAGACAATAATCAAACCCAGAGTTCTAAAAAAAATGAACAGCAATATTCTTTTGTTTTGTGAAGTCATCTTCAAATTCCAGTATCATTCTATGGTAACCTAAAATTATTTTTATAAACACATATAAAATAAGAGGTGAGGAGGGGTTGCACAGTTTGTTGGGTAGAGGAAGAGGGGGTAAGAAAATGGGAAGGATCTGGGTGAAAAGACAGGATAATAACAGAACAAATTGTACTCAGAAAGTCGGCTGCCAGAGACTTCTCCAAAGTACTGAAGAGCAATGGTGTCAGTCTGGAGACTAAGGTGTGCCTGATCCAGGCGACAGTCTTTGGAGTTACTTGCTATGCATCAGAAAGCTGAACAATGACTAGGGATGGTAGAAGAGGAATTGATGCCCTTGAGCTGTGGTGCTGCCAGAACAAACAGGTTTGTCCTACAGAGGGTGGGACCAGGCTGCTCCTTGGAGGCAAGGATTCTGAAGCTCCATCTGACATACTATGGACATGTTGCAAGAAGGGATCAAGTCCCTGGAGAGGGACAACATGCTTGGGAGGGTGGAGGGACAGTGCAAGAAAGGAAGACTCTCTATAAGATGGATTGATTCAGTGACTAAGGTAATGGGAATAGGTGTGTCAGAGACAATAAGATTGGCACAGGATAGAGCATGCTGTACGGCTGTTGTACCTAGGGTCACTATTAGTCGCAGGCAACTCGGTGACATAATAACAATGACAGGGAAGGTCCAATGGTGATTAATTTTGTAAAACATAATGCATGAGAATGATTGTATGAAACACAATGTGAATATAGTGTGAGACAATGTATATAAACACTGTAAGCAAACAATAACAACAAAAAAACAATGCAAAGGAAACAAAAAAGTAAACTATATAAATAGTTATTCTTTAAAAAATAGTTATTCTTTCTAAAAATATAAAATACAAAAATATTATTTATTATTAGGTGTCCTCAAGTTGACCATGATGAACAGCAGATCCAAGGCTTTTCCAATGTTGTGCCATCCTTATCATCTGTCTTGCTCAAGCCCATGGTTGCAATCACTGCTGTCGATCCCACTCCTTGAAAGTTGTCTTCTTTCACTGACTGTCTACCTTCCCACCATGGTATCTCTCTCCAAGGACTGATTTCTCCTAAATTTTTGCCCAAAAGTAAAGGAGATAAAGTTTCACCATCATTGCCTTCAAGGAGACTCTGGTTGCACTTGTTTCAAGATAGATGTTTATTCTATTGGCAGCTCATAAAATACTAAGTACTCTTCACTAACAACACAATTCAAATTCACTGATTCTTCTGTCGTCCTTATTCACTGTTTTAACTTTCAGATGCATAAGCAAGTGAAAATACCATGGCCTGGTTCAAGGACACTAAATTTAAATGGACATCCTTGCTGTTTAGAATTTTGGAGAGGTCTGTGATAACAGATTTCCCCAATGCAAAAATAGCTGAGGATATTTTAAATTAAATTCTGTTTATTAAAATAACTGGCTCAACAATGAATGAATGGAAACCCAAAATCTCTGTAAATGTTCATTAAAATTAATAATTTTTTTTAAAATTTTATTAGTTTTAATGAACATTTACAGGGAAAAATTAATAAAATTTAATAAAAAAAACACCCAAAAAAACCCCCTGGCTGACTACAGAACAGTATGTCAGCTGTGTTTGAAGTCCCACAACCATACTCCAAATTCCTCACAAAGACATAGTAAAATAATATAAACCTTATATATTCAAGATTTAACATTTGAATATAAAATTAGGTAATTCTTTAAGCCATATTAAGTATTCTTTATTAAGAAGAAACATGAATCTAAAATGTTAGTATTCTACAAATTAAGAACTCAATACTTACCATTCCTTCTTTTACTAATCCTCTCCATTAAAGTTCTAAACACAAAACTAAAACTAACTTATTTTCTTCTACAAAGCTTTAAATCTCTTTTACTTAACATATCAGCTTATCTGAATCCAAGACTACCAGTAGTAATAACAAAAGCATTGTTGTGAAACAACCCAAGTGTCCATCAACAAACAAATGGATGGAGAAGCTCTGGTATATTCAGACAATGGAATACGACACTGCATTGAAAAACAAGGAACTCATGAAATATGATGCAAAATGGATGACCCTGGAGGACATTATGCTGAGTGAAAATATCTCAGTCACAAAAGGACAAATATTGCATAGGGCTACTATTTTAAAACGGGACAGACATCAGGGTTGAGGGAAGACAGAAATGGAGGGGAGGAATGATGTATACTGCATTGAAACAGATGAGGGAAAGAACTGTTTAAAAAGGATATATAAATGGGTATTCTTGTCATTACAGAAGTCCAGAGTGAAGGATGCAGAGTGGAGTGGATTTGGGAGGAGGGACTACATAACAACAAAAGAATTTTTCTTTTTATTTTCAAGGAGAAGAGTGAATTGGGGGGAGGGAGTGGGGAGGAAGAAAAGTACAACAATGAATGACTGGAAACCCTAAGTCTCTGTAAACTTTAATTTAAATTAATTGGGGGGGGAAAGCATTGTTGTTATAACTAAAACCCTCACGGTTCATTAATATTTCCTCTTCCTCTTAAAAAATGTTAAGAGAAACATTTCTAATGATAGAACTACTCAATTTCAGAATACTTTTTTGTTTAATAGCTAATAACTTGCTCAAAACAACTATAAGGTATCATCTCACCCCAGCAACAACAGCAAAGTTCAGTAGAGCAGCAAACAACAAATGCTGGCAAGATTGTGGAGAGGTTGGAACCCTTATTGAATGCTAGTGGGAATGTAAAATGGTACAACCTCTATAGAAGGTGGTCTGGCGCTTTCTCAGAAAAGCTGGAAATAAAAATACCATTTGACCCAGCAATTCCATTACTAGGAATATCCTCTAAAGAAATCAGAGCCACAACTCAAAAGATGTAAGCACACCCATGTTTATTGATGCATTATTCACAATAGCAAAGAGATGAAGCAACCCAAATGGCCTTCAATAAACAATGGATGGGAAAAATATGGTATATTCAAATAATGGAGTATTATGCAGCATTGAAAAACAATGAACTCATAAAACACAACATGGGGAAGCCTGGAATACATTATGCTGAGTAAAATATCTTGGTCACAAAAGGACAAATACTGCAAAACACCAGTTATAATATAGGACAGTCATGAGGCGGTTGGAGAGAAAATAGGGAAAGAGCGGATAAATACAGCTGAATGGAAGAACTGTTTGAAAGGAATATATGATTAAACATTGTATGTATGAAATAATCTGGAACAAGGAGTACATTGTAGGGTTGGCTACTGAAAGGGGAAGGAAGTGGGGGGAAATGGGCAACCATGAATACATTTTAAAAAAAGAAGAAAAAAAAAGCTAATAACTTACTTTTAAAACAATGATTGAGAAAGTACAGAGCTAAAAAATAAAATGCATTTTTAAACTCTAGAGTCCTCAAATTTCAGGCAAACAACAGACAGGCTTATATATAAGGTGTCCAGGAATAAGGAGGAGGCACTCATTACTTAAAATAATCAATCCTAGAAGGTCAAAAGAGCAGCATTTACTCAAAGTCCTGAAGGTCAGACATAGAAAAGAAGGATTAATGGAAACGAGAACAAAAAGGAGGAAGTGGGGAAAGTGCAATTTATTATATATATTACAATTATTATAAAAATGTATATGAAAAACTGATTTGCTTTATAAATTTTCACTTAAAGGACAACTAGGAAAGTTTTCACTCCATGTTTAATTAAACAAAATAATTAGTCTTTGTTTTAACCATCAAAAGTTTTAAAGAAGATAATTTCTTGTTCTCCCACAGCCTACCTGCCAGTAGATGAGCCATTTAATGAATTCTGTAGATTTGGGATATTTGAGCCCAGGGAAAGATTTGTGTTTCCCTGCTGAGAATTCCCACTGACTGGGCTCCCATTACCTTTCAAAATCCCAGTACATTTCCAATTATCCATGTAATTAGCTGAAAGAAAAATGGTCAAAAAACATTAATGCTTATGCTACATGGTTACAGACATACACTTACATGCTTAAAAATCTTTAAAGTGTACATGGAGAATCTCATGAAAATGAAATATTATGGCTAATCAAAACTAGTGGTATAGGCTGCAGTGTATTGCACCATTAATCTAATGGTCAAATATTTTTGTTGATTTAAATTCACCAGAAGTTCCAATAGAGAAAGGTGGGACAGCCTCAGTCATGCAAAAGAGGATCATTCTGAGTCAAAATGAACTCCACAGCAGTAATCGAGCTCCCACTAACGAGAATAGGAAGATTCAGGCAAACCATGTCCACCAGCAGCTCTGCTATGCAGTCCTCAGGAAGCCGCACTGCTAACCCAAAGGTTAGCATTCCCCACAAGGTCCATCGGGAAAACATCAGCAACCTCATACTGCATCAAGTACACTTCCAAACTCACTGGAGGGTCAGCTATGCGTCAGCTCCAACTCCAGGAAAAAATTTAAAATTTCTCAGAAGAGAAAAGAAAGAAAATATCTCAAAAAACAAAAAAAAAAATACTAAGTGCTTTTGAAGTTGTAAAGAAACAGGAAACTTCCACTGCTGATGGAAATGTAAAATTATACAGTCATTTCAGAAAACCATTTTGCAAAGCCTCAGAAAGTTCAACTATCATATATGACTCAGTAATTCCACACTGAAATAAAAAAAGATTTGAAATCAGAGATGCAAAGAGATAACTTGCAATAATGCTCATAAACAAAGGTGGAAACTTCAAAGTGTTCAACAACTGATGGATGGACAAGGAAAATGTGGTAATGGAGTATTACTCAGCCATAAAAATAAGTGAAGTCAATCCTGTAACAGCCCGATTCACACGGAGTGTCTCCATGGACAGAAGTGGCAGGACCAGTGTTCGTGGAGGTCAGTGCCCTCCCTACACACGCTGTCACAGAAACCAAATTAGCATACAGGAAGCTGTGGCTGTAAAATGACTGCGAGGGAGTAACAGTGAGTTCTCACAAGTAAACAGTGATCTTTCCAGTCTAAGTAAGAGTTAAGTCATCAACCCGTGGGACCTGCCCCACAAACAACCTTCCTGCCCCTTCCAGGTAGCCTAGAGCGATGCTCCAGACCTGCTTCCCAAGATGCAACCACAGGCTGCCTCAGAGTTTTGTCTAAAAGCAGCAAGAGAAACAGACATCCCCCCCTTAAGCTTTCAGTGCCCGTCCTCTGCTGCGCTGGCCAGGGCAAGTGCAATGTGCAGTTCCTTCAGGCGACTCCCTCCCTCCCATCCACTCTCATTACCTCCTTCAGGGAGACACTGGACCGGCAAGGATACCCATGTGTGTGCCTTAGGGCCAGCAATTACAAATCCCTCGAAAATACAGTAGTTTTGTGGTTTGTTTGTTTTTTACTCAGAAGAGTGACACCAGTCTTCTTCAAAGAAAAAGACCTATACTCTTTCAAAATGGGAGTATGGCCAGTTATGCTTTTGGACTTTATGTAGGAGATGCCAACTTTCAGAAAAATCAGATTCACCACAATTGGCAAAGTTCCTACGTTTACAGAGACGATGCTCTCTCTTCTCTTGTTCAAGCTTGTGCTCTTGAAGGGTGGATCCTCAAAACAAAACCTACGAAGAGGCTAATTCACTGAAGGCAAATGGTGGTAGAGGCTACGAAGTCACACTCTAGATAGGAGACATGGAGAAATCATTGAGAAGGGATGAACCTATTTCCTGGCTTACGAATTCAGCTTAACAGACGACAGAGTTGTCTTCTGTGAGTTGCCTATGAATATGGGTTTCAAAACAAACATAAAGCCTTAACTTAGAATTTCGTTATGTTTTAGAATTGTCACTGGCTTAATGTTTAAACATCTGTTGAAATCCTTGAGAAAGAAGAAATGCATGTTTGTTTATGGCTTTTTTGTTACTGTAAATGCAGTGATTTATGGCTTTAAATTTTTTTGTTTCTGTGACTGTTTGTTGGTCAAGTTCGTAGAGTCATTTGCAGAGAACCAGAGCATGTACCACCGAGTTCTTCCTGTAAAGAACCACCAGTTGCCCTGAGAACCTTCGTTACCTGACTTGTTCCAAGATTATTTGTAAAAGCTGAGTATCAGTGATTAAAGAGAAGTGAGAATTCTAAAATAAATAAATAAATAAATGAAGTCTTGTTGTACACTTGCCATGACATGGAAGAAACTAAGGACATTACACTGAGTAAATTTAAGTTAGCCACAAATGTTGTGTGGTATCAACCTATGTAATAAAGTACAGAGAAATAAAAAGTTACCTGGTGTGGGAAGAAGGAAAAGGGAGGTTTGTGCTTAGAGCGCCCTGGAGGCATGTGAGTAGTGGTGAGATAATTTGGAAAAATATAATAAAAATGGTTACCTAACTTGAAAAATATCCATTCTGAAAGTCATCTGCAGGAGCTGGATTCTACAGAAGCTTGTTGGCTGGGATTGGTGAGCATCAGGTTGGAATGTTGATTTGTGAGAGGACATGACCTCCTATTTAAAAACTCTCGGGCCTAGTTTAAACTGTTTTTTGTCATGTTTGACAATGTTTTGTTCTAAGTGACATAGCACTGGTCTGTGCATTGCTGTACAGAGGTAACCTGTGGTAGCTGTGATACTAAATACTGTGACAACAAGGTGCCAAATGCGATAATGGCTACCCATGGTGGACACTGTTTGGTGGAGCTTCCTGATTAAAACAAGCTTGGAAGCAGGAGTGACATCCACTTCTGAAATGGCTTGCCTCCACAAATTCTATGAACATGGAGAAACGACCAAAGTTATATATGTTCAGGTCTTTTGTTCCTAAGGTCACTACGAGTCATCTACAACTCAACGGCACTTAACAACATCACTAAAATGTATAATGGGATCATTGTACATTTTACAAAGATATGTCTTAGAGAAAAGCACAGCTAGAGTGCTCCTTGGAGGCAAAGACAAGATAAAGATACATTTCACATACTCTGGGCATGTTGTAAATTACTTATCCAACATGGCAGAACTCTGTTAAAAATATCATGCTTGGAAAGGTGGAGGGTCAGTGAAAGACAGACCCTCAAGTAGGTGGATTGACAGAGTAACTGCAGCAATGGGCCCAAGTGTATCAGAGACAGTGAGGATGGCACAGGATAGGACAGGGTTCAGATCTGTTGTTCATGTGGTTGCTATGAGTCGTACTTGATTTAACAGCACCTAACAACAACAAGATGTTCAAGTAGAAACTAATGAAATGTCCAAGTGTTGTTGTATATTTATTTACAAAAATTTATTTTTATCAAACAACAACAAGATAAAGGTAAATAATACAATAGCAAAATGAGCACAGGATATGAACAGACATTTCACCAAAGAAGACATTCAGATGGCTAACAAGTACATGAAGAAATGTTCAAAATTCTTAGCTCTAAGAGAAATGCAAATCAAAACAACTATGAGATATCATCTCAACCCAGTCAGAATAGCAAAATTTATCACAGGAGACTAGGGTGAGGGCTGCATGGTGGAGGGGACCTTGGGGAGGGTTTGTAAAACAATGAAAGAATCTTTTCTTTTACTTTTCCATAATTTTTGGACTCATGTACTTATAACTTGTTAGTCAAATTTGTGTCTT
>NW_006400196.1:282732-318087 GCF_000299155.1 Elephantulus edwardii | reverse complement strand
GGACATTATGCTGAGTGAAGTATCTCAGTCACAAAAGGACAAATACTGCATGGTGCCACTGTTGTAAAACAGGACTGACATTGGGGTTGGGGGGAAGACTGAGAAAGATGGGTTCAATAACGCATACTGCATTGAAACAGATGAGGGAGAAAACTGTTTAAGTGGGTTATGTTATTAGGTATTTTTGTCATGACAGGAGTCCAGAGCGAAGGCTGTATAGTGGAGTGGACCTGGGGGGAGGGACCGTAAAACAATGAAAGAATTTTTGTTTTACTTTTCCAAGATGGTAGTATACTAGGGGAAAGGACTGGGAGGGGAGAAAAGCAACAATGAATGAATGGATATCCAAAGTCTGTAAATTTTCATTGAAATTAATAATAAATTTTACAAAAAAAGAAAGAACATTTATTTTAATTGAATAAATACTGGTTGAATTTCATTCAGGAAGATTTTTGAGGACGCATAGCAACAAAAAAATATGTATGTTATTTATGTGTTCTTTGAGAATTTACCCAAGCTTATGATTTCCCCTAAGTCATGTTTTGAATTGTTAACTGTATTCTGTATTTTTTTGAGGGTTTTTGTTGTTGTTCTTTGTTTTTTTGTTTGTTTGTTTGTTTTACCTCAAGTGGAGAGTTCAGCTGTTGTTGTGTAATTTGATTAAAAACCCTCTGTCTTTCCAGAGTTAGATTTTACATAACTTAATCAATATGCCAAATATGAGACATTTGAACTGATTTGCAAGTACAAGATGGCTAAGGGAGCTTTATTTAAAATGATAAAAACAACTACAAAGATCAAATGTATTAAAAAAAATCATTGCTTTTAAAAAAAACAAACAGGAAGATTTTTTAATTAAATATCACCTCAGTATTAAAAATTCTTTCTAAAGAATTTTAAGACAATAACTAAAATTTCCCATTTTTTTACAAGACAGACATTAGCATACCTAAGCTATCACATCAACAGGTTAATATCTGGTTAAAATTTGTGTTTATTGGGGAGCTCTGGTGGCCTAGTGGCAAGAAGCTGCAACTAGAATCCCAGAGGTGCACGGTTCGAATCCACCAGATGCTCTGCCGGGGAAGGAGGGGCAATCTCCTCCTGTACCAGTCAGCTCTGATTTGACGGCACACACACACAAAAATAATAAAATAAAATAAAAAAATATTAAAAACAAAAAATTTGTGTTTATTATGAGTTTCAATTGCCATTTATATACAGAGAAAGAGAAGTGTTGGTTATGAAAATATAACTCAGGTAGGAGCATCTAACCTAGGAAATGACTGTAGGTTACTAAAACCTTTAGGATGTAAATGGCTTATCCAACATAGCCTAACTCTCTTAAGGACAAAATTAACCACTAGTAATAGAATCCCTGTTGGGGCAGAGTTGGAGCTCAGTGGCAGGAAAATGCAGAAAATAACTTGAAATAAAATGACCTTAAGGAAAGTAGAAAGCTCTCGTGGTTCAAACCCACAAGAACTCCATGAAAGATGGACAGTCTCCTCCCTTAAGATTTACAGTCTACAAGATCTGGGTCACCAGCAGTCAGAACTGCACACAGGGCAGTGAGCGAAACAATAAAATAAGGTCTGAGCTGGTTCCAACACAGGCGTATGCAAAACATGGACGGTCCTCAAGCTTAACCAATATGTTCTCTGGAAACAGTAACTGCTCAGTATAAACAACGAAAACCCACTTCTGTTGAGCTTGATCCAACTCACAGTGACCTTACAGGACAGAGCTCAATCAACTCATATGGGTTCCAAGGCTATACTCTATAGAGTACTAACATTTCACATCCTTCTACAAAGTAACTAGTGGGTTCAAACCAGTTAAAACTGCTTTAATTGGAAATCTTCAGTATGACACCCTACTGATAACACAGGATGATAAACCAAGAACCTTTCTACCCAAAGATTTAAGCATCCATGGCAAAGTACTGAATCAAGCTGCTGTAACTGGAACAGCCTGGGTTCTCGTGTAACAAACTGTCACTGCTAGTCCAGTCAGTTCTACCTCATGGCTGACTCTCTAGCAGCTTTCCCTGGCTGTAAATGGCCATCTTCCTCCAAGGAACCCTGGTGGATTTGGATGGCTGACAGTGGGTTACGAATGCAAGTCTCTAGTGACTACACCAACCAGAGCTTCCTAATTTCGGAATTAGTGACTACAAATTTTTTAAATTTTTGAGTAGCAGAGAAAAAAAAATGTTACTAGATTTTCTACTAGTACAGGTTGGCTGGATTAAGCTATTACTCAGTAAAATAAAAATCTGTAGTTCTATGCTGAGTTTGTACAGCAGTCACACAAGTTACAAAGCAAATGTTATCTTTTTATTTTAGATAGCGCATACTTATTTAAATCTTTTAGAAGTTGCTTTGTTTCACACAGAAATTTTTAAAATAGTTCAAGTAGTCATTATGGCTATGAAATAGGTAAAATGAGGGAGATTCAAAATAGTTATATAAAGATCCATTAGCTGCTTCTTCGGAAAAGAATGGGCAATCTCTTCCTGTGTGATTTATAGCCTCTGTAGGGTCAGTTATGGATTGGTTCTCATTCAAAGGCACACAACAAAAATATATAAAGATAAATTATTTTAAAATTTCATATATATTTTTAAGTGAAAATTCTAAAGCAGACATACAAAACAATTGGTTTTTTATTGATATCTTACCTTTCCACAACCTTACACAGCCATCATCCCCTGATGAAGCTAGTACAGTCCCTGTAATATTCCAACTTACTCGCCAGACTTGAGAATTATGATTATCAAACTGAGCCACTATATGGATTTCAAATTTTGTTGGTCCACCAGAGGAACTAAGTTCTTTCCTGTAATAAAAGTTAAATAAATTATTAACAAGGTCTAATTGTTTAATTGTCTTTAAGTTGACTGTTATCTCTCATTTTTCCAAGTATATCAGAAGAAAACTAGCTATAGGCACAGCCTCAAAATCACTTAAAATTAACCCAAACAAAACACAATTAAGAAAATATAATTCTCTCTTTTCTCAATTCTGCACCCCAACATGATTATCTATATGCAGCATGTTCATTTAAAAAATGTATTGAGACCATAGTTGTATCTACTTTTTTCAGTATAAGTCAAAATAAGAAAGTATTTCCCAAGTAGCAATTGTTTCTAGAACTCACCGGATAGGTTTTAACGTAAAAATCCGTACATCTTTGGTTGCTACAGCTAGAATATGGAATGACCTTCCCAAATTTGGAGCAAATGCAATATCATGTACAGGATCAGTGACTGTCATAAGGGTTTCTGCTTTTGCATATTTTCTAGTGAAAAAAAAAATTAATAAAAAATTTAAAATTCTCATATACACGTAACCGTCTTTCTTCACACTGCTCACATAAAATATTTATGTCAATAGTCTCTTAAACACATTGCTCAGAGTTGGAACTGACTCATAGTTGACCCTTCAGTAGGTTGCCTAGGGAGGTGATCTCTCATCTTTCTTCTGAAGTCACCAGTGATTCAAACCACCAGAGGTACAGCCTTTGAATTAGCAGCATAACTTCCTATGGACTATACCACCAGAGTTTCCTATTTATTTCAATGTTATTGCTGTTGTTAGTACAACTTGGAGCCTAATGAACAGACTTGAACCTTGTTCTATCCTGCTCCATCCTCATAATCTTGGATATGCTCAAGCCCATTGTTAGTCACTGTGTTAATCAAACTTGTAGTAAAAGGAGCAGATGCAAAGTGGGGAAGGCCGAGTCGGACTTCTTACCCACTTCATAAAGGGGAACAAGCTTTCCCCACCAGTAATGACCATACAAATAACTCCATGATGAGACATGCCACCCCACATGCTCCTGCACCTATTTCTACCAATCACTGTCTCTAATATTCATTATAAATTGATTTACAGACTTTACTCAGAGTGTAAGGTTTATTAGTAAGATGGGTTCGGGGAGTAGGAAATGGATTGGGGAAGGCAAAGAATATCACACAATTCAAGTACAGGTTTAGCCCAGCAGTCCAAAGACAGATTAAAAAAACACATTGCTCAATTAGTTTATACAGGGACTAGTAAACAAGTGTAAGGCCAGGTTCAGTTTAGCAGCACAAATAAACCTCTGGTTTCCTCAATGAGCACAGCAAACTTTATTGCAGAGCAGCTACAAGTCAGCTTTGCATGCAATCAACCAGCAGACAAAACTTTTAACTGTGGCTCCTAAGGAGTGTCTAGATCCAGAAAAAAATGCACATCATTTGTACCATTATGAAGACCAAGTCTTCTGTCTGTCTGTCTGTCTCTCACACACACACACACACACACACCTGCTCACTCACTGACTCACACTATCTTAAAGCATGGGGGCTCCAGTGGGATCATCCTTAGGGAGCTGTACTTCTTACTCAAAGGCAGCACCTCTCTGGCACAGCACATCAGTAGGGAACTTCCAGAAGTGCAGCCTGGGGTTTGGAAGAAGCCATGGCATTAGGGACACCACAGCCAACCTTAGAAGGATCTTGGCTGAAAGCAGCGAGTACCAGAGGAATGTCTGTTTCAGTGACAATACAAAGGCATTTGACTGTGTAGATCAAATCAAACTGTGGGAATCCCAGAATATTTGACTGTGCTTCTGTGAAACCTATACTCGGACCAGGAGGCAGTTGTCAGAACAGAGCAAGGAAACACTGCGTAGTTCAAATCAGGAAACGTGTATGCCAGAGATGCGTCTTATCTCCACAGCTTTTAATCTATATGAAGAACAGATCATCTGGGAGGCTGGGCTCTACGAGGAGGAATGTGGCATCAGTCTTAGACCCAAAACTGTGACTCTTATCTATAAAGCCTTTCAGAAGT
Organism: Elephantulus edwardii; assembly: GCF_000299155.1. Taxonomy (NCBI): domain Eukaryota; kingdom Metazoa; phylum Chordata; class Mammalia; order Macroscelidea; family Macroscelididae; genus Elephantulus; species Elephantulus edwardii. The sequence goes on along the minus strand of NW_006400196.1, from coordinate 313,243 downwards.
GTGCTTTGCTTTCATGAGACATCGGCTGTACCTCAGACAGAGTACTTAGCACTCTCAGGCATTTTACAGATACATGTATATGGGGAGCCAAATTTCCAACTAAATATTAACGATAAATTAAATGCTATACCAAAATATGAGGGAGGTGTAAATACAAGCTGGAATTTCCCCTGAGACAGGTCACAGGGGTCAAGCGCCAAGGCAGACCTTCAAGCGTTTTCACAATTCCTGGATTGTATTTGCTAACCCCTCCCCAGTCAAGCATAAGGTTTTCAATAGAAAGAGCTTAGCTTCATTTGCATAGAATTCTCTTTGTGATTTGCTCCCTGGCAATTTTCAATAAAGTCACAGGGAAGTTGCGCTTCAGTTTTCAAGCTTTTTGCCTTCTGCCTTTAAGCTCTGTTTTCTTTTTCCTCCATTCTCGGTGTCTCATCTCCTTCTTTATTTTTTGTCCTTGGCCGACGACACATGTATTGCAACATCATCAAAATTAGCCATGTCTTCAACTGGCACTACAACTACATGTTGCCCAAATTTTTTAGAGCTCTGTGGCACCAGTAGCCAGGAAATCAAGAGATGAATTGCATGGGAAAGTCCATTGTTAGGGACCTCTATAGAGTGCTAGCAACAATGTAAGCCTGGAGACTAAGATGTACCTGATCCAGGCCCTGGTCTTTACAATTATGTGCTATGCATCAGAAAGCTGGACAATAACTATGGATGATAGGAGAATTGATGCCTTTGAGCAGTGGTGCTGGACAAGAGAATATACCATGGACTGTCAGGAGAACAAACAGGTTTGTCCTAGAGAGGGTGAAACCAGGCTGCTCCTTGAGGGCAGGGATTCTGAATCTCAGTCTGACTTACTCTGGACATGTTGCAAGGAGGGACCAGTCCTTGGTGGGGGACACCATGACTGGGAGAGTGGAGGGACAGTGCGAGAGAGGAAGACCCTGGTTGAGATGGATTGACTCAGTGACAAGGGAAATAGGGGCTGTTGTGTCAGAGACAATAAGGTTGGCTCAGGATAGAGCAGGGTTCAGAGTTGCTGTACATAGTCACTATGAGTCGCAAGCGACTCAATGGCACATAAAAACAACATATCTTAAGAAAGGAGTTCTAGTAGCTGCCAACCCAAAAAGCATGTGGTTTGAATCTACCAATTGCTCAGTGGGAGAAGGAAGGGAATCTACTCCAGTGCAATTTACTGCCTCTGAAAACCCGCTAAAGGTCCAGCTATAAGTCAGCCCGACTTGATGGTATACAAACAATATTAAAAACAACAACAGTATGTCAAGAAATGATAATGAACTATGAAATAAAAAACTTGGAAATCATTCTTGAGTCCTCCCTCTTCATCAACTCCCACATCTAACTAATTACCAGATCCTACTGATACTACTTAAAACTGGTCTTGGATTTCTCCTTTTCCTTCCACTCTTACTTCCAATATACTATTCCAAATCCAACATAATCTCTCACATGGAGATTTTAATCTTGAGTCCTACATCACTTATGTTCCTCCCCAATACACCCCTTACTACTGAAGAGCCACTGGATCTTGTTATTTCTAGTAGTGTCACAATACTCTAAGATAACATCAACACTGACCACTAGATCCCACAGAAATGTGGCCGCCATCTTTCTCACCACATTCTCTTTGAGATACTATGTTTCAAACCCATATATTGGTTCTCTTTTGTCCATGAGCTTTGAAAAAAAGGAGTTTTTCCATTGGACCATTTCTGTCCTTCACCTGGCTAATAATCCTATAGGTCTTCTGGGTGAACCTCCATGATCCCACAAACTTGTTAGAGGTAAACTTTCAACATTCTGATTCTTCAACTTCAAAAAATTCAGCACCTTTTTTTCAATCTCTTCAAGATGGTTCATATGTGAATCAAGTAGTATCTATATATCCATTTCTTGACTTTTTTTGAGTGAAAGTTTACATTGGATTTCATTAGCTCACTAATTAGTCAATTTATGTAATTAACTACATTGTCTGATCAACCTTGTATTGTACATGGCCTTTCCCTTCACCTCACTTACCTAGTTATTCATTTTAATCCCCTCTACCTTCCGTCCCTTATTTTAACCATCCATGGTCAACTCTTAAGAATCAGAACTTGGCGAATCATAGAAAAAAATCAATAAATATGTAACGAATAATGTATAAACAGCTAATATACAAACAAATAACTCTTGAAAATAAAAACTAAAGCCATACTGACCTTGTATTTTCATTATATTCATATATCTGGACCTTGGCCATTGCATTTGGACTGCTGTCATCACTTCCTACAGCAATTATCGGGGGATGAGCTCGAGAGCTAGGAATGAAGAGCACAAAATGAAAAGCAATACATGAATACATTTAATTCAGATAAAGATTTTCATGGAATCCCAGAGCTCCACAGCTTACACACTCATATTTGCCAGAAAGACAACAAACAGACCCCTGCCACCAATCAACACAACACACCCAGGAACCTCTAAACTAAAAAGGTTTCACAGAAAAACTTGAGATGCTGTCTTTTTAGATGTTTTCAACACATTTTCTTATGTCTTAGAAAGTACTTTTCCAAAACATAAAAGGTTTCAAGTAATTTATAGTTTTAAAAATAGTAACTCTACTGCATGCTGTGATCCAAACTCATAACAGAAAGATTTTTAAGTGTTTTGTATACAAATAAACACAGAAAGAGAGGGAACAAGTTACAAGAGACTATCTTTCATGATGCACAAGTCATCCCTGCTGGATTCATTCACAGCCCTTCTCATTCTGAGAGAAGACAGAAGAAACCAGTTCTCCTACAGGGAAATGTTTATTAAATGATATTATCGTTTTCTCTTTACCTTTACATTCAGTTCTTTTGATTCCTTCAGATTAATATCTTTACAAACATGATCCTTGATTTAACTGTTAAACATTTATCTGTTAATACCTTGAAATTAAAACGAAACTTCTGAAATTTCCAAAAACAAAGTGGGCAGTTCAAATGTACCAGCTGCTAAGCAGGAAAAAGATGGGCACTCCCCTCCTGTTACAGCCTCTGAAAAACTGCTGGAGGGTCAGCTCTCAGTCTATTTTGACTTAAGAGTACATAAAAACTCCCCTTTTCAGCATGATGTTTCTCTGCAAGGATTGACTCCTCCTAAAAAATATACCCAAGGAATCTCTGCCTCTAAAGAGCATTTTGGGTTGCACTTCCTCTAAGACAGGTTTGTCTGTTCTTTTGGTAGTCCATGGAATATTCAATACTCTTCTCCAACATCACAATTCAAAGGCATCTATATTCCTTATTCATTGTCCAAATTCCAGGAAAAGTTTAGAATACCATAGGTTGGATCACCGTACTCCTTAAACTGGAATACTTGCTCTTTTTAAAAAAATTTATTTTATACTGGTTTATTTAAAAAGTTCGTATACACTGTTCGTATACACTTTTACTGAAGATTATCCAAAAACGACTGGAACAGCACATCAACAGAGAACTACCAGAAGTCCAGGCTGGGTTTAGAAGGGGTCGTGGTACTAGAGATATTGTAGCTGATGTTAGATGGATCTTGGCTGAAAGCAGGGAATACCAGAGGAATGTCTATCTGTGTTTCATTGACTATGTAAAGGCATTTGACTGTGTAGATCATAACAAACTGTGGCTGACTCTGAGAAGAATGTGAATCCCAGAACACTTGATCATTCTAATGCGAAACTTATACTTGGACCAGGAGGCAGTCGTCAGAACAGAGCAAGGGAACACTGCATGGTTCAAAATTGGGAAGGGTGTATGCCAGGGATGCATCCTATCTCCATACATTTTCAACCTATATGCAGAACAGATTTTCCGGGAGGTGGGGCTCTATATGAGGAGAAATGTGGGGTCAAGATTGGTGGACGATTTATCAGCAATCTGCATTATGCGGATGACACAACCCTGCTTGCTGAAAACTGAAGAGGACCTGAAGCGCCTGCTGCAGAGTGTCAAGGACTGCAGCCTACAATATCGATTGAGGCTCAATGTCAAGAAGACAAAGATTCTCACCACTGGACCAATTGGCAGCATCAGGATGGATGGTGAAGAGATTGGGATTGTACACAGCTTTTAGTTTGCTTGGCTCCATAGTCAACAGTCTTGGCACCAGCAGCCAGGAAATTAAAAGGCGCATTGCCATGGGAAAGTCTGCTGTTAGGGACCTCTCTAAAGTACTGAAGAGCAATGGTGTCTCTCTGGAGACTAAGGTGTGTCTGATACAGGCTATGGTCTTCACAATCACTTGTTATGCATCAGAGAGTTGGACAGTGACCAGGGAGGATAGAAGGAGAACTGATGCCTTTGAGCTGTGGTGCTGGAGAAGAGTATTGAGAATACCATGGACTGCTAGGAAAACAAACAGATTTTTCCTGGAAAGGATTAAACCGGGTGGCTCCTTGGAGGCAAGGATTCTGAGGCTCCGTCTAACATACTTTGGACATGTTGTGAGGAGAGGCCGGTCCTTGGAGAGGGACATCATGCTTGGGAGGGTGGAGGGACAGTGCAGGAGAGGAAGGCCCTCTATGAGGTGGATTGATTCAGTGACTGGGATAATTGGGATGGGAGCGTCAGAGACAGTGCGACTGGCACAGGACAGAGTGGAGTTTAGGGCTGTTGTACATAGGGTCGCTATGAGTTGCAAGCGACTCGATGGCACATCACAACAAAACACTGTTTTTCACAACACATACTTGTTCTTTAAAAGTTAAAGAGAGGTTCTTTTTTTTTTTTTAAAGAGAGATTCTTTACAGCACATTTTCCCAATGCAAAACATCTTTTAATTTTTTTGATTGCTGCTACCAAAGGTATTGATTATGGATTCCAGTAAAATGAAATCCTTGCCAATGTCAGTCTTTTTTTTTTTATCTGTCATGATGTGGCCTTTTGGTCTAGTGATGAAGATCCTTGTGTTCTTTATGTTGCGAGGTAATTAATACAAATAATAATATAAATAATAATAATAATAAATCAAGGATGTAGTCTTTGATTTTCTGTAGCAAGTGTTTCAAGTCTTTCTTGCTTCTCATAAGCAAGGTTGTTGATTCTTCCTCTAATCTGATGCCACATTCTTCTTAAAAATGTTCAGCTTCTCTAATGAGTTGCTCAAAATATACACTGAATACATAGGGAGAAAAGATACATCCCTGAAACACACCTTTCTGGATTTTAAACTATAAAATGTTTCCCTGATCTGTTTGAGCAACTGCTTCTTGGTCTAGGTACAAGTTTCCCATGAGTACAATATAGTGTTCTTCGATTCCCATTCTTTTCAATATTAACCATAAAATGTTATGCGGCACATAGTCAAATGCCTTTGCCTAAACAATAAAACACAAGTAAACATCTTTCTAGTATTCCCTTCTCCAGCCCAGATTCATCTGATCTATCATGATAGTCTGAATTTCTGTTACATAAATCCCTCACCACTGGACCGATAGGCAACATTATGACAGATGGAGAAAAGACTGAAGTTGTCAAAAATGTCATTTTACTAGGATCCATAATCCTACCCATGGTAGCAGCAGTCAAGAAATCAACAGACGTACTGGCACTGGAGAAAGCTGCTGTCAAGGGCTTTTCCAAAGTTCAAAAGAGCCTAAACACTAAAGTATCCTGATTAAAGCCCTGTATTTTCAATTGCTTCCTACACATCTCAAAGATGGATGATGAATATGAAGGAACAAAGAACTGACGCCAGTTAATTGTGTTGGTGATTAGTTGTGATTATCCATGGACTGTCAAAAGGACAATCAAATCTGTCTTGGAGGAAGTCCATCCTTAGAGGTAAGGATGGTGAGACTTTGTCTCATAACCAGTCCCTGAAGAAAGAAATATCATGTTAAGAGAGGTTAAGTAAGGTCAGCAAAAGAGAGAAAGATCCTCAGCAAGATGGATTGACATGTGATGACTACAATGGGCTTGAGCATGACAGAGATCATGATGATGGGGCAGGATAGAGAAAGATTCAGATCTGCTATTCACAGGATCACTATGAGTAAGGTAACTCAATGGCATTTAAGATCAAAAGTGTCATCATCTGAACATACTGCGTCACCATGACTAAAAATCAACTCCAAGGAATCAGTAACAACAAATTTTTCTATAGCAAGAATCACAGATAAAAATTATAAAAAACATTAAGAATGAGAGGACATCTACCTTTCATTTATTACTATTCTGCAGATTAAATTCTCTTTTTTTAAATTCATTCATTGTTGCACATTTTCTTCACTCCTCCTCCCTCAGTCCACTTTGCAATGCACTTCTTGTTCCAGACTGTTGCTTTAAATATACTATTATGTTAATATATTGCTATATTAGCCATATATTCCTTTTGGACCTATTTTAAATTCTTTATCAAGTGACTGTTTATTTGAATTTATTTTTTTTAATTATTTGTGTAATTTTACAAAAATGTTGATGATGTTGTTATGTGTTGTCAAATAGGAACTAACTCATAGCTGACTCTCTAGGGAGTTTTCTTTTTTTTTTATTATTTTGTGTGCGTGTAACCGTCAAATCAGATCTGACTGGTACAGGAGGATATTGCGCCTCCTTCTCCGGCAGAGCATCTGGTGGATTCGAACCGTGATCCTCTGGGATTGCAGTGCAGCTTCTTGCCACTACTGCTGGAGAGAAATGGCATTTCAAAGAGTACTTTATATATAGACGCAATCTTGTTCTTCTATCTGTACAGAAGCCCCAGCGCTAAACCCCCACTTAGCCTTCTACCACTTATGTCCCTCCCCACAGAGTAAGCATTCATGATGACAGTGTACCCAAAAGGAGCCCATGCCCCTCTTCTAGACATGCTTCTGATACCCAAACAGCTCCAGGTCTAATTGGAGGGCTTGGTCGGGCCTCTGATCACGTAGGTGAACTAAATCAACAGAATACACTTAGACATATGAGGTGGGGAGTTCACACATACAGGCTCCAGGATCTTTATGTTGTTGTTGGGTGCTGTTGAACATGACTCATAGCGACCACATGACTCATAGCGGCCCTATGAACAAGAGATCTGAACTCTGCCCTATCCTGCTCTATCCCTAGCAACCTCGACACATTTTGAGTCCATTGCTGCAGACAGTGTATCAGTCTATCAGGTTGAAGGTCTTCCTCTCCTTTGCTGGCCCTCCACCTCCAGCATTCCAAGCATGATATCCCTTTCCAAGGAAAAGCTTCTCTGAACATGTCCAACAAATGCTGAGATGAAGCTTCACCCTCCTTGCCTCTAAGGAGCACTGTGGTTGCATTTTCTCCACGATGTATCTGTATGCTCTTTTGGCAATGGGATATTCAATGGGATATTACCACCACAGCTCAAAAGCATCATCAACTCTTGTCATCATTTGTCATTGTCCAGCTCGCAGATGCATAGCAGGTGATTACAAAGATTGTGGTTTGAACCAGGCACACCATAGTTTCTAAACTAATACCATGGTGAAGAACAAATCTGAGGTGCAAAGAGAAAAGGGACAACTCTTCCTGTATGACAGATTTTGTAATAGAATGTCATGAAATCAGAGAATTCTCTATTTAGAGAAGACCTTCCAAGTCCTAATAAAGATGTATTTGTCAAATTAAAAGAAAACATTTAAGTTAGGTCGACTGATTACAATTAAAAATATATGTGGATCACAATGTGTACTCTTGTTCAGAACCACACAAATGGTAGTAGGGGAATTTACAACTTAGTTAAAATTACATTTCATCAATACTATTAGATTTTTTTCTTTCTTTCTTTTTGTGTACCATCAGTCCGATATGACTGGCACAGGAGGAAACTGTCCTTCTCCAGCAGAGCATCTGGTGAGTTCAAAGCACACGCCTTCAGATTGCAGTGCTGCTTCTTGCCCCTAGGATACCAGAGCTCCCTAACACTACTAGATTTTACAACATAAGCAACATTTTCAAAATTACATTTTAAAAAACCACATATCACCCTGAACAGTAAACCCTAATATTAGGATATAATGATTAAAAACTCATGACTTTGGAATTGCCAAGTCTTGGTTCTAACCTGTGTACAACTCCATTGTTAGCAAAGTAACTTTGAGAAAGTGTCTTAATCTTTTTATTTCTCAACTTCATCTGTAAAATGAGGATAATGAGAGAGCCTATCTCACAGAGCTGTTACAAGGATTAAATCAGAAAATACATGCAAGTGCTTTAGCTCAGTGATTGGAATGTGGTTAAGATGCTCCATAAATTACCTTATTTTAGGAAATGTGTTCAATGCTCTTAACTAGACACTATTCTAAGTTCTTTTTTAAAATGTTATTAATTTTAATGAACATTTACAGAGATTTTGGATTTTCATTCATTCCTTGTTGCACTTTTCTCTCTAACACCCCCCCTTCCCTAGTTCGCTGCTCTCTTTGAAAAGCAAAAGATGAACTCCTTCATTGGTATACAATCCCCCCTGCCCCGAGGTTGCACTTGACTATGCAACCTTAATTCTGGATTCGAAATTCTTTACCTGCACAATACACAAAATCCTCAAATAACCCCAGATATTGATACTATTATCATCTTCATTTTCTAGAAAGAATTAAGGTTAATAAAAAAATCTTAAAAACTGTCCTATTAGGAGGAAAAAGATATTAATCTCATTTGGCAAAACAACTGACTGAATTTTCAAAAGATCCAATCACTTTCAGAAAGATGCTAATCATGGAAACAGAATTAAGCATTCTTCTGACTTCTATTTTAGTAGAAAATTATCTCTGATACTGCTATTTTCAACAAATATATAAATTGTTAGTACTCCTAAATGGATTACTAAAAAGTTGCATTTTGCATAATTTTACAAACAAAAGTATAGTTGATTTTTTTTCTTCCCTTATAAGCAAAACATTAGAGAACTTTAAATCTGAACATTTTGCTGAGTGGATATTTCACAGAATTTCAAAATTTACATTAAAAAAAATTAAGCTTTCACGGTTCCAATCCACCAGATGCTCTGCTGGAGAAAGAGGGGCAATCTCCTCCTGAACCAATCAGATCAGTTTTGATGGTATACACACATATACACACTAAAATTTCAAAAATTAAGCTTTCAAAAGTCATTACTCATTGGCAAATACTAATTATATTTTTAAAAAGGTATCATCTTGTCTAACTCTCCTGACTAGAATATAAACTATAAAAGGCAAGGGCTTTATTTGGCTTGTTCGCCACACCACCGTTTAATACATGCCCAGTAATTATTCACTGAAGTAACAATTGTTACCTCAAATTATATAAATATGATCTATATAATTCTGTGTTAGATGCTAGTGCATGATGAATAAGCATTAACTTGAGCCATATGAAATGGCTGCAATTCAATCACTTCCATCTACAAAAATACTTTTATGTAGTTCAATCTCATTTAAAAAAAAAAAAAAAGCTTTCAAAGGAACTCTGGTGGCTTACTGGAGAAAAGCTGCATTGCAATCCCAGAGGTATGCCGTTTGAATCCACCAGATGCTCGGCTGGAGGCGGGACAATCTCTTCTTGTACCAGTCAGATACGATTTGATGGTACACACCCACACACACCTCTTTTTAAAAAATAAGTTTTCAGAAGGATAATGTCGCTAATGTGGTTGTTATGTGCCATTGAGTTGCCTGCAACTCATAGCGACCCTGTCTGTGCACATTAGCTCTGAAATGTGCTTTATTCTGAGCCAATCTCATTATACCCAATCCCATTTCTCCAGAGTCAACCCATCTCATCCTGGGTTTTTCCTCTCCTAAATAAGTAAATATAAATTTTGTGAAAGCTAAAATAAAAATGGACGATGATTTCATGTTCAGATTCACTAGCATTAATTTTAGAAAATTAACCAAAAATATACTTTTATTAAAACATGTTAATTTTTTTGAACAAACTAAAAAGAATCCCCATTATCAGATCTAACAGGTAATTTGTTTCTTACTGTAGATAATCTCAACTCTAATTTTAGTGCCTTGTGGAACAATTACTTAAATATGATGGCTTTTTAATTTTTATTAATTTTAATGAACATTTCGATATTTTGGATTTCTATTCATTCACTGTTGCACTTTTCTTCCTGCCCTCCACCCCAGTTCGCTCCTCTCTTCAAAAAGCAAAAGAGAAACTCCTTCACTGGTATACAATCTTCCCCCACCCCCAGTGCACTCCACTATGCAACCTTAACTCTGGACTCTGTGATAACCATAATGTTGTTGTTGTTATGTGCTATCGAGCTGAGTGACCCTATGGACAACAGCCCTAAACCCTGCTCTATCCTGTGCCAATTGCACTGTCTCTGACACATCCATCCCGCCCGATTACCCCAGTCACTGAATCAATCCACCTCAGAGGGCCTTCCCCTCTTGTGCCATCCCTCTCCAAAGACCTGTCCCTCCTTACATGTCCAAAGTATGTCAGACAAAGCCCCAGAATCATTGTCTCCCAGGAGCAGCCTGCTTTAATCCTTTCCAGGGTTAAATCTGTTTTCATAGCAGTCCATGGTACATTCAGTACTCTTCTCCAGCACCACAGCTCAAAGGCATCAATTCTCCTTCTATCCTCCCTAGTCATTGTCCAACTCCCTGATGCATAACAAGTGATTGCAAAGACCATAGCCAGTATCAGACACACCTTAGTCTTCAGAGTGACACCATTGCTCTTCAGTACCCTGGAGAGGTCCCTAACAGCAGACTTTCCCATTGCAATACTTTTTTTAATTTCCTGGCTACTGGTGCCAAGAGTGTTGACCGTGGAGCCAAGCAGACTAAAGTTGTTAACAATCTCAATCTCTTCACCATCCATCCTGATGCTGCCCAATTGGCCCAGTGGTGAGAATCTTTGTCTTCTTGACATTGAGAATCAATCCATACTGAAGGCTGCAGTCCTTGACCCTCTGCAGCAAGCATTTCAGGTCCTCCTCAGGTTCAGCAAGCAGGGTTGTGTCATCTGCATAGCGCAGATTGTTAATAGATTTTCTACCAATCCTGACGCCATACTTCTCCTCATAGAGCCCAGCCTTCTCAGATAATCTGTTCTGCATACAGGTTGAAAAGGTATGGAGACAGGACACATCCCTGGAGTACACCTTTCCCAATTTTGAATCATGCAGTGTTTCCCTGCTCTGTTCTGATGAGTGCTTCCTGGTCCAAGTATAGGTTTCACATTAGAACGATCAAGTGTTTTGGGATTCCCATTCTTCTCAGAGTCAGCCACAGTTTGTTATGATCCACACAGTCAAACGCTTTTGCATAATCAATGAAACACAGATAGACATTCCTCTGGTATTCCTGCTTTCAGCTAAAATCCATCTAACATTAGCTACAATATCCCTAGTACGACCCCTTCTAGACCCAGCCTGGACTTCTGGCAGTTCTCTGCAGATGTGCTGTTCCAGTCGTTTTTGGATAATTTTCAGTAGAATCTTGCTTCCATGTGAAATCAATGATATTCTATAGTTTCCATACTCTGTTGGGTCACCCTTCTTTGGAATGGGAACAAATATACATCTCTTCCAGCCAGTTGGCCAAGTGGTTGATTTCTTGGCCCAACTTGGTGAGCACATCCAGGGCAGCATCTGTTAGCTGAAATACGTCAATTGGTATACCATCTATTCCTGGGGCCTTATTTTTTTGCTATTTTCTTCAAAGCAGCTTGAACTTCTTCCTTCATCATCATATATCGCTTTTAAACTGTTCTCTCCCTCATCTGTTTCAATGTAGTGTACATAATTTATCCAGTTTTTCTGTCTTACTCAACCCTAATGTCAGTCCCAATCTACAACAGTGGCACCATGCAGTACTTGTCTTTTTGTGACTTAGATATTTCACTCAGCATAATGTCCACCAGGGTCACCCATTTTGAATAATATTGCATGAGTTCCTTGTTTTTCTTTCCAATTATAGTCTTTGTTACTCCCATCAAATTACTGGGTGGAACTATGTAAATGAGGTTCTTGGACCAACCAAGAGGATTAGATAGCTTGTTAAAAATGCAAATAAGGAGAAGGGAGGGAGTCAAGTAAGTCAAGTGTAAGACTGGTTAGTTTTAGTCTCTCAGAGGCATACAATGAGCTAACCTAGAGGTAGAAAGCTGAACTTCAAAATCCCTACGAAAAGATGGGAGGAAAGTGCATACTTTGTAACCAGGACTCCTGTGCTAACAACTTTCTAGACTGAGGATCTAGAGCTGTAAGAGAGACAGTTAATGCCTACAGAAACAACAGGAGAGAGACGGCCCAAGGTAAAACTGAGTCCCTTCAGGTAGGATGTTGACTTGGGAGGATGAAGATAAAAAGCTTTGTAAACTTGCTTGAGCAAGGCAGAGGTCAAGCTGGCTTAAGAAGCTGGAGGAGCTGAGTGTTAGAAACTATAGAAACAGAGAAGAACATAACAGTCATGGCCCAGTGGCCCAACAACAGAGAAGTAGAGAATGGAAAGTAAAGGTGGTGTCAGATTGGTAAAATTGTAGATGTAACCCCTTTCATAGGAATCAGCCTTGGGCTACTGATTTTTATTCTCCTTCTCCTTTTGTGAATTTAGAAGTCAGAAATCCTTACACAGTTTTTATCATCCTGAACTGCAGAGAGGCATGGGTCGGCTGACTGATGGGAATGGATGACAGAGGGTATGACTAGTATCTACACCTGGCTCCCTGAATGAGTCTCTGAGCTACTTTTGGAGGCAAGGAATTAAAATTTTCCACCCATGTTGTGGATCTATACCCTTTTGTTCTTCGCCTACAGTAAATCCTTTCCCTTTATTTGGGAGTGAGAGGACATAGAAGATTTTGCGAAACACAATTTAAAAAGACAAGGATTTATACTTATATGTGTCATTTATTCTGGGATAGGTTGGAAGGACATAGCAATCTAGGGTGACAAAACTAACTTAAGAACTATCAGACTTTAGTGGTAATACTATGAAAAGACTATCATTGGAAGTTGCCAAAGACAGCTATGCTGGTATTTTCTCAAGAATCATAATACCTCCATACATTTTAAGAAAAAAAAAGGCCAGGCATTTTTTATAGGATTTACTGAAATTTTTTCAAGACAGAAATTAATATAATATACTTCAGAAAATTTCAGTCCCTATCACTAGATTTCAAGGTTTTGAGGACAGAAACAGTTATGTGCACATCTCTTTAACATTTACAAGCTCACAAACTCTACTATGGGCTAGTTAAACTGAGTGGAATTGATGATTAACTTTCTGGTATGATCAAATTACAGAAGTCTTCCCAAATGAAAACATGGGAATATTGTGAAAGAGTTGAGAAATTTACTTTTTGTGTTTTAGTCACTTTTCTTTGTGTAAACAACAACAACATCAAATCCACAAAGTTAGGTTCCCTCATTTAAAAATTGCACAGTAAGTATAATAATTAGGTAATCCAAATGGGCTTGTCATTGTAAAGGTCACTTTTGAAAAATAAATTCTCATTATTATGAAGCTTAATAATACTCTATTCCAAATGAGGCCAGGCATTTTTAAAAAGAGAGAATCGTCATTCAAATTTTTTCCTATACATTTAAAATTACTTCCTTTTTGGTGTTTTAAGAAGTTGTTTTACCATTGCTAGAAATCTACCTTACATGAATACATTTCTCTCTGTAGATTACTTCAGGAGGTGTCTCTAATATGCTTTTCTAAACAATTTAGTTGGTTGAGATTCCTAAACAATAACAGAACATATTTCCATTGCCTTTCTATGTTTAAAAAAAAAAATCCAGACACAAATAAAATTACTAATGTCCTTAAAAAAAAAGACCAAGAGAATAAATTTCCCAAACATGGGAAAATAAACCTGTTTTGCATTTCTAGAAGTAAAGAATATCCATTTAAACATAAGCATTTCTAATTTTTATACAAAGTTTGGTCTATCTAGCCCACATAACTAACATTTCAAAATCCAGAACTTTTAAAATACAAGAAATAATGTATGTAGAGATACAGAAGATTTTAATATTAAATGAAGTACAATGTATATAATGTAAAAAGTTGTGATTTCTATAGAATATATTCTACCTGTATAATAAACAAAGTTATCAAGGGATTTTGTCTTCTCATACTTCAAATGAAATGACGATAACCTAAAACTTAAAAAAATCTGTCATAAATAATAGTCAAAGGTAGTACATATCCTCAGTAAGTTTCTTCTGAAGCCATCAAATGTCACACATTCATATTTTTCTTGGTTCTGATCCCAAAACAAGCAGTGTTTTCAATTCGTCCACTCTATTCTTATGTATCTGAAAAGCAGGCGTTATCCATCTGCCACAAGAGCACTGTTCACCATACCAGTTGAAGGAACCCAACTTGGCACTGCATTTTGGGCAAAGAAGCTGAAATAAAGCAAATGTGTTACTTTATTCACACACATTAATACAAAACAAATAATTATCTGTGGCTCTAAAACATATGAAAACAGATAAGACAGGGTTTCTGTCTTCAGGCGGTCTATAATCTTATCACTGACAAAATACATGTGCAATTTACTCTAGTAAATTACTACAATAATTGTGTGAGAAGTATTATGTAGTACTCTGAGAGTTTAAAGACACAAGAAATGTGATTCCAGCTTGAGAGCAGAAAAGTAAAAAGCCTGAAAGGCAATTAAGGACACTGCACATAGCTTTTAAATCAGTCTGCAATTTAAGATTTCAAACTAAAATCATCAAGGATAGATAAAAGCATGCTTGAGTAGAACACGCTTAGACAGAAAAGCAATTTCTTAGGATTGTCATGTTCGATTACTAAGTGATAGTAATAGCATAGGTTAGTTCACCTCAGATTTTTAGTTCTAGAAAAACAAATGGATACTCCAGTAAAATAGATAAATCTAAAAATATTTTTATTTTCCTCCTTCTAAAGAGGTAAGGAGTTGTCAAAGGCTAGCAATTCGAAACCACCACCTGCTCCACTGACAGAGATGGGCAATTTCCTGTGCGATTTACAGCCTCTGAAAACATCCTGAAGGGTCAGCTATGAGTCAGTTCTGACTCCATGACAATGAGTGACTGAATGTCTTTGTAGCATTAATTTTTACATTTAATTTTTTAATGTTTGCATGGTATATGAGGTGGAAATTTTTATTTTTAATCTTGGGATATAGAAATCCATAAAAACTCAGAAGCCACAAATGAAAGAATGGTTAGATTTGATTGTACTGCTATGTTAGAAATTTTAATATGACAAAACCATAGATTACAGAAAAAAAATCTGTAAGGTATTAAATGTTACATTATCATCTATAATATATAATATAGCCCCTATGAATGATGAAAAAACAAGAAATATCACAGAAAAAATGGACCAAGAATGTAAATGCAATTTACAGGGAAAAAAGTTACAAATGGTTGATAAATAAAGATGTTATATAATTAAAATTGGAACGTTTTTGGATTAAAATTTAATCAGTAGAGACTGATAAAACTCTCTAAATTGTAATTTAGCAGCCCTACATTGGGTTTCCAACACTGTAACTCTTTCAAGATGAAACTGTTCATCTTTCTTCCTTGGAACAGTTAGTGACCTTGAACAACTGACCTTTTGGTTAGTGTTATACCCACTTCAAACTCATAGCCATCGAGGCAGAACCAACTCTAAATTGACCTTCCAGAGTTTTCAGAGGCTGTAAATTGTATGGCTGTGCATTTACTGCCCATCTTTCTCCCACAAAGTGGTTGGTGGATTTGAAATACCTGCCTTTGAGTTGGCAGTGCAACTCTTTACCCACAAGGTCACCAGAGCTTCTTAAGTAGGTAATAAATATTTATTATATTAAGAGGGGTAAAAGGAAAGGCAGTATACAATAAGGGGACTATCAGTACAGTATCATTAAAGCAAAGGAAGAAATGGAGTTGCTCTTAAGTGGGAAGTGTGGCTACAATAAGGGTATTGTAACTAATATCATAAAGGAAATATGTATGAATGGCAGAATGGAAAATAAATTTGCTCTGAAAACGTTCACTTAAACCATAGTAACAAAATAAAACCACCCAGAAAGTGAAAAAGTAACTCACAGAACAAGGATAAATATTTGTCTGAAAAGTGATGAAAATGCAGAATATAACAAATACAGAGGATTTCAAAGAGTAGCACATGAAAACAAAGTATTATAATAACATGTGCAAAGAGCTGGAGTTAGAAAATCAAAAGGGATGAACTCGCTCAGTCTTTCTTAAGCTGAAGGAAGTGAAGAACAAATTCAAGCCTCAAGATGCAATACTCAGGGATGCTGTGGACAGAATGTTGAATGACCCAGGAAGCATCAAAAGAAGATGGAAGGAGAACACAGAGTCACTATACAAAAAGAATTGACTGACACAGAAGAATTTTATAAAACAATATATGAACAAAAGAAAATGCAAGTAGCCATTTTGTGCCAGGTTCAAATGTGCAGATGTTTGAAAGGGAGCAAAAACAAGTTTAACCGTTCCTTGAACCCCAAGGCCATGCAAGGATGTGCAGAACGGTATGTCCCTCCCTAAAGACTCTATTTATATACTTCAATTCTGATGGCCTTTTTGCTAATTGGAAGCCTTGCTAGCAGGTGGCTCATAAATCAAAACAAATGTATTGTCTGCCTTGAGGAAATAATAAACTCAGGGCTACAGAAATCTTTCTGTATGCCTCTCCTAACTCTTTCTTTTTTTTTTTTTCTAACTCTTTCTGTTGTGTAATAAATTTCTTTAATCCATACTCCTTGTCATCCCAACCCTGTCCATTCTGATGGCAGGCTCTGTCAGAACTCACCATCAAAAAACAAACATTCTCACCACTGGGCCAATTGGCAACATGACGCTAAACGGAGAACGAGACTGAGATTGTTAACAGCTTCAGCTTGCTTAACTCCACAAACACTCTTGGGACCAGCAGCCAGGAAACCAAAAAATGAATTTCACTGGGAAAATCTGCTGTCAGGAACCTCACCAGAGTACAGAAAAGCAATGATGTCAGTCTAGAGACTGAGATGCACCTGATTCAGGTCATGGTTTTCACTGTTACTTGCTATGTATCAGAGAGCTGGACAATGACTAAGGATGACAGAAGAAGAATCAATGTCTTTGAGTTGAGGTGCTAAAGACTATTGAATATACCATGGTTGGCTAGGAGAACAGTTTTGTCTTGGAGAGGGTGAAACCAGGCTCCTTCTTGGAGGCAAGGATTTTGAAGCCACTTCTGACATACTTTGGGCATGTTGCAAGTAGGGACCATTCCTTAGAGAGGGACATCATGCTTGAAAGGGTAGAGGGACAGCATAAGAAAGGAAGACCCTGGATGAGATGGATTGACTCAGTTACTGGGGTAATGGAAGTAGGTGTATTTGAGATAATGAGGTTGGTTCAAGATAGAGCAGCATTCAGAGCTGTTGTACATAGGGTCGCTGAGTCACAAGCAACTTGACAACAACAACAAAAAAACATATTCAACAATAAAAAAATTATGTAACGTAATTAAAAAGAAATAAAAATAAACAAGTAACAAGTAATTCTTGTTGAAAATTTTGTTTTCTTCATGTTGAGATATAATCTACCTTGAAAGCTATAGTCATTGATCTTCTGCAGCAAGTGTTTTAAATCCTCTTCATATTCAGTAAGCTAGGCTGTGTCGTCTACTTAACACAAGTTGTTGATAAGTCTCCCTCCAAATCCTAATGCTGGCAGGAATATAAACCGTTGCTATTTTGGAAAACAGTTTGGCAGTACCACAAAATGCTTAACACTGAGCTACCATATGTTGTTTGTTGTTAAGTGACGTTGGGTCATAGACAACTCATACCGACCCTATGAATGAAAGACCTGAGCACTGTTTATATAGTTTCCAGAGGCAAGCCATTTCGGAAGTGGATGCCACTCCTGCTTCCAGGCTTGTTTTAATCAGGAAGCTCCACCAACCACAGTCCACCATAGATAACCATTATCGCATTTGGCACATCACTGTCACAGTGTTTAGCATCACAGCAACCACCAGTTACCTCTGTACGGTGATGCACAGACCAGTGCTATACCACCTAGAAGAATGTTTGACAGAAAACAATTTAAACCAGGCCTGAGTGCCTCATATAACCACCCAGCATTTCCACTCCTAGGCATAAATTCAAGTGGATTCAATTATGGATTGAAATTCTGCACTCTGAAAAAGATTGACTGAGGTTCTAACCCCCATACTAGTGAATATGATCCTGTTTGGAAATAGTTTTTAAATATGTATCCTGTCAATAAGTTAGACAGTGTCCCAATCCAATCTAAGTGGCATCCTTAGGAAAGAGATGAAGAAATGAAGGACACAGACATGGGAAGATGTACCCATTATAAGACAAGACAAGGCTGCAACTGCCAGAAGGTGGAAGAGAAAAGAAAGGACCTTCTACCTAGGGAATTTGGAGGAATCATGACCCAAATGATGCACTGATTTGGACTTCCAGCCCTCAGAACTCCAAGACAATATTTCCCCCCCCCCCATTTTGATGATAAAAACCTTTTCTCTTTATATTGTGATTTGAACGAAAATTTACATAACAAACTGATTTTCCATTCAACCATTTACCTACTTTATTTTATAATAATACTTGCAGTATCCACAATGTAATCACACTCTTCCCACTTCCTCTGTGGTTCTCATTTCTGTCAGTCCTCCTACTCTAACCTTTCCTGCCTTCTGAGCTTAGCTTTTGAGTACAGTTGAATTGGAACCAACTCATAGCTGACCGTCCAGTGGGTTTTCAGAGGCAGTAAATCGCCTGAGAGGAGACTGCCCATCTTTTCTCCCATGAAGCTGCTGATGAATTTGAACCATGAGCCTTTGAGCTGGCAGCTTAGCGCCTTATCACTAGGCTACCAGAGCGCTATACAGATTTATTCTATAGATATCATTAAAAGGAATTTATTAACTTAGAACAGCTCTCAGCCACAAGTTTTTCAGTATTTTGGGTATAAATAAAAATGGCACCATCTTTTAAAAAATTAATAAAATCTCAATATTTTAATTTTATTATGGCCAGTACAGTCATCCACTTTGTAATGTATTGTAAATCTTGGCTTCTATACATGTGGTTACGGAGCTCTGGTGGTAAGACGCTGTGCTGCCAACTCAATGGTACTCAGTTCAAATCCACTAGCTGCTCCACAGGAGAAAACAATCTCTTGCCATGTGATTTATTACCTCTGAAAACCCACTGGACAGTTAGCTATGAGTTCCAATTCCAAGATATTCAACAACATGCATGTGGTTAGGGTGCTCTGATGGCCTAGTGGTAAGGGATTGTGCAGCCAGCCCAATGACTAGAGGTTCAAATCTATCAGCTACTCTGTGAGAAAAAGATGGTCCATCTTGTCCCATGCTGTTTACAGCCTCTGAAAACTCATTGGGTCATCTGAGTCAGTTTTGACTTGACGGCACAAAGTGACACAACCATAATCTGGTTATAGTCTCATTATAAAGTGAGCAGCCTGTTGTATTAGTAAGGCAACCTCAGAAAAGGATGTATTTTTGAGTCACAATTTTACTATAGGGTGTGATTCAAGTCACCACTCTTGGGTCCCTTGAGGGTATTGTTTGCATCTAATACATATCAGTGCATATCAGTCAAAATTCTTTCTTGCTTTGGACCCTGCATCTGCTTACCACCCACTGACCTGCAGTTCCTGAAATGTGAGCCTAAAGTGAGCTGTCGGAACTGGTGATTTGGGATTTGCCAGCTCTTCTCTTTCAGGAAGCTTTAGTGGTGATGTAGTGTGTAGGGAGTTGAACTGCTAACCCAAAGGCAGTCAAAGTCTGGAGAAAAGTATTCCATGTTCCTTGGATTGGTCCCTCCTGGCAACATGCTCAAAGTATGTGAGTCAGAGCTTCAAAATCCTTGCCTCCAAGGAGCGGCCTAATTTTACCCTCTCTAGGACAGACCTTTTTGTTCTCTTAGCAGTCCACATTCAATACTCTTCAATACCAGTTCAATATGCTTCTCTAGCACAACTCAAAGACAGAGATTCTTCTTTTATCATCCTTAGTCATTGTCCAGCTGTCTGATGCACACCAAGTAACTGTAAAGACCATGGCTTAGATGAGGTACACCTTAGTCTCTAGACAGACATCATTGCTCTTCAGTGTTCTGGAGAGGCTCCTGACAGTAGATTTGAAGGACCAGTCCTTGGAGAAGAACATCATGCTTGGAAGGGTAGAGGAACAGCACAAGAGAGGAAGACCCTGGATGAGATGGACTGACTCAGTGACTGGAATAACGGGGGTAGGTATGTCAGAGGCAATAAAGTTGGCTCAAGATAGAGCACAGTTCAGAGCGGTTGCACATTGGGTCACTATGAGTCACAAGTGACTTGACAGCACATAACAACAACATCCCATGGACTGCCGAGAGAACAAACAGGTATGTCTTGGAGAGGACAGAGCCTCTTAAAGAGAAGGATGGTGAAACTTCATCTCATGTACTTTGGGCAAGTAGTTAGGACATCATGCTTGGAAAACTGGAGGGTCAACGAAGGAAGGGAAGAATCTTAATGAAATGGATTGACATAATGGGTTCTAATGTGGCAGAAATGATGAAGATAGCACAGGATAGGGCAAAGTTCAGATCTATTGTTCACAGGGTCTCTATCAGTTGTAGTTGACTCAACAGCATCTAACAGCAACAGCGACCAAAGGTAGTGCCTCTCTGTCAATTCAAATGCACCACCTGCTCCTTGGTGGAAAGATAGGCAGTTTCTTCCTCCTTTGTGATTTTTCTCCCAGCTGCTCTGTAAGTCAGCAGTCCACTATCTAATCTGATTCACTAGCTTCCACTGCCCCAGCAGGAAAGAGCCTACTATCAGATATGTCAAGCAGGGGTTTTAAAAAATGTCCTTTGCCTAAGGTGTGTCTGAACAAAGCCACTGTGTTTTCAATCAAGTCAAATGAATGAGGAAGTTGGAAAATAAACAAGGAAGACCATAAAAGAAATGATGTCTTTGAATGATGGTGTTGTTAAAGAATACTGAGTATACCATGGACTGTCAGAAGAACAAACAAATCTGTTTTGGAAGTAGCACATAGGGAACTGTGTTGCTAACCTAAAGGAGACATCTCTCTGGAGGTCAGAATCCATCAGCTCAGCAGCAACTCAAGACAAAGATAGATAATCTCTCCCCCCTGTGATTTACAGCCTCCCAAAAACCTGCTGAAGGTCAGCTATGTGGAGTCCTGACTTCACAGCAATGACTTTGACTTTGAAGATGGGAGAAGGATCCCTAGTGGCACAGTGTGTGTCAGGGTCTGTTGCTAACCAAAAGGCTGGTAGTTCAAACATGCCAACAGTTACATGGGAGAAACATGGGTAGTCGTCTCCCATTAAGATTTACAGCCTGGTAAACCTATGGCAGCTGAGTTAGACTCAACTGTAGTGGGTTTGATCTTGATTTAAAGATGGAAGAGAGTGCTGAGGGGAAGAGGGGTAGTTGGTATTACAGATGATAGGATGATACAGTAACTTGAGAAAAGTGGACATTTAGAAAAATTTTTTAACCTCTCTCGCATAGGGACTGATGCCTTCAAATTGTGGTGCTGGAGAAAAGTCTTGAACATACCATGGACCACCAAGAAAACAAATAGATCTGTCTTGAAGAGGGTAAAATCAAGTCTCTCCTTGGAGGCTAGGATTTTGAAGCTCCGCCTCACTTACTTTGGGCATGTGGCCAGGAGAGATCGGTCCTTGGAGAAAGGACATCATGCTCGGAAGGGAAGGGTGGAGGGACAGCAAAGGAGAGGAAGACCCCAAATGAGATGGATTGATACAGTAACTGGGGTAATGGAGGTTGGAGTGTCAGAATTAGTGAAACTGGCTCAGGACAGGGCAGGGTTCAGAGCTGCTGTACAATAGGGTCACTATGGGTCGCAGGTGACTCAACAGCACATAACAACAACAACATAGGTACTAGCTTTGTACTGATCATTCTAACAAAACTGATTAATAAATCAGCTGCAGGCTCTTTGTGTCTGCATAGTAGGCCAAACTCTTTCAGATTTTGCATTTGCCATTGCACCTGTGCAAAAGCCTGTGGCAAAGGGAGGGTGAAAAAAAGAAGCAAGTTCTGAAGTTTGCCCTTGACTGTTCCCATCAGTAGAAGATGGAATTATGGATGCTGCCAATTTTGAGTAGTTTCTTCAAGAACGAATCAAAGTTAATGAGAAAGCCGGTAATCTCAGGGGAGGGTGGTAACCATGGAAAGAGGCAAGAGGAAGATAATGCTACCCTCCAAGGTGCCCTTTGCTAAAAGGTATTTTAGCAAAATATCTTAAAAAAAATATTTGAAGAATAAAATTATCTATGTGATTAAAAAATATCTAAAGAATCATCACCTAAGTGATTGGTTGTACATAGTTGCTAAGAGCAAAGAAAGTTACAAATTAAGTTACTTCCAGATTAACCAGAATGAAGAAGAGGAAGATGAGAATTAAAACTCATTTATTTCAAATATTTTGTATAACCTCTTCAATAAAACAGGGGAACCCAAAAAAAAAATTTATTAATAAACTGACATTGGAAAGAAGTGTAACTTTCAGAAGGAATGAAAATAAGATGGCACAAAACACTTACAATTTATTTAAGATGAAAGAAGGAACAAAATATAGTTGACATAATGAAATGGTAGAAAATAAAATGTGTTTTTACCTGCCCATCCATCACTCCCAACAAAGTAGATTCCATCCACTGTACAGGTTCAATGAAGTAAGACGTACACTGAGCCCGACTCCCTGTTGTGAGCATGACAGATGGTGCCGTCCTCTTGTGAGCAAAGGCTATTGGGCCACTTCCTTCATTATGATCCAAGATGCTTGAACTTCTAAATAAGGATCGTCTGCAAGGCCCCCAAAACCCAGAAAATATTACGTGCACCCCAAAAAAATTTTAAAAATGTTAAAAAAGAAGAAACATATAGTATTTCTTAGAAAACAATGTAACATTGATTATGCTACTTTTATTCTCAACAATCTGATTACTTTTACTTTCAAAAATTTCTATTTTAAAATCTATACTATTCAAATTGAATAAATTCCCCTCAGCGAAATCACAGAAACTGAAACTTTTAATTCTTTTTCAGCTACTGAGGGAAGATAAAACCTTTCGGGGGATACGAAATATTTTACCTGCACTTTCTACATTTGTAGAGAACTTCATCTTTCAATCCTTGCAAAGTGGTGGTTGGATCAACAGCAAAGAGTTCCTGAGGTAAATTCTGTAACTCTATACAACAAAATTAAAACATACACATTTGTCAAAATCAACTGCATTTTCAGACAAAATTCAGTTAATATCAACTTGAGGCAGTGCTAATCTCAGAAGTCAAAAAGGAAGAGAATAAAAATTCCAAGATGGAGAAGTCATGATAATGTAGGGGAACACAGTGATTAAATTCTTGGGTTCTGGACAAACAATGCCAAGTTCAAATCCCAGGCATAGTACTTATAAATCATGTGACCTCAAACACATTATTTTCTAAGCCACAGTTACTTAGTTTGTTTTTAATTGGATGGCATAAAATCATTCATATATATTGTTTAATTCAGGTACATTTTCTGTTATACATTTATATACATCTTACATAATTACTATTAACCTATGCCTGTTAGTGCCACATCTTTTCAAGTCTCCACTGCTTCTTTCCTAATCCTTCATCCCCATATCTTTGACATCCTACTGATTTTCCCCTTCCCTTTTTTCTGCCTTCCCTTTTCTCCTTCCTTTTCTTGTTTTGAACATTTATACATCTCAGTTATCCTCCTATTTTCACAGTAGTGATCTTATATTTGTCCTTATGAGACTAAGTTATTTCACTCAGCAAAATGCTTTCTAGACTCTCCGATGTTACACAGTATTTTACAAAATCATTGTTTCTTAGTGCTGCATCGTATTCCTTTGTGTAAAAGTACCATAATTTCTCAACCGTTTGTTTGTTGATGGACATTTGGGCTGTCTTGATTTTTTTTTTTTTTGGCTATTGTGAATAACACTGCTATGAACATAGGTATAAATTCTCTCCTTTGTGTCTCAGGTCTGATTTCCTTGGGGTATTTTCCTAGTAGTGGAATAGCCAAGTCATATGGGATTTTTGAATTCAGCTTTTTTAGGAAATGCCAAATGACATTCCATAACAGTTGTACTATTTCATACTCTCACCAGCAATGCACAAGAGTTCCAATCTCTCTGCATTCTCATCAATATTTATTGCTTACTGTATTACTAAACTTTGCTATTGCTGCTATGGTGAGGTGGTATCTCATTGTTGTTTTGATTTGCATCTCTAATTGCTAGTGATTTTGAACAACTCTTCATGCCTCAGGTGTTTGTTAGCCCTCTCTGACTGTCCTCCTTCGTGAAGTCTTCATGTCTTTTGCTCATTTGATTGGATTATCTGTCTTTTTCTTGTGGAAGTCCTGCAGAATTTGGAACACTTTAGTTATGAGATCTTTGTCTGAAATGTCTTTGCCAAACGTTTCTTCCTAGTTTGCTTTTTATCCTACTGGAGAAAGTTGTTGCTGAACACAGGGATTTGACTTTAAGAAGGTCTCTTCTGTTAATTTTATCCTCTCCTGGTTGTGCATTTTTGGCAATAGTTGCAAGTCTATCTATTTCATAAACTAGACCAAGTCAGATTTTTTTAATTAAATAAGAAAAATAAAATATATAATCATAGCTGACCCTCCAACAGGTTTCCAGTCTGTAAATCACGAGAGGAGATTGCCCATCTGTCTCCCATGGAACAACTGGTAAATTCTTATTCCTTTCTCTGCATTGGTAGCACAAGTCCTCATCATCTAGGCCACCAGAGCTTCCTAGAATTTTCATAATTAAAATTAAATATACATGTATACAGAGAGCTCCCAGTGTTTTTTGACTTCCTGAAAAGTCAGACTTTTTTAAAGATAAACAGCATCTGTCTCAAGGGCTTGCTGAAAAGGTTAAGTGAAAAATCACTAGAAGCATTTATAGCAGGTAAACAGCACTTGGAAAGCAAAAAGCACCCAATACATACTAGTTGTTGTTGTTATTATTATTATTCTCTTTACATACCTGGATATTTCTCTGTAACCTTTTGCAAACGATACTGCTTATAAATTGCACTAGAGGTATCCACTTGATATCCCATTGCTTGATATAATTTCAACTGCCACTCGAACCCCTCATTCATCCTATAAGCACAAATATAAAGTTCACTTTTCTTTAAGTAAAACTGCTATCAGAAAAGCAAAATTATTACCATACCAAAGAACTTACTTTGCCTCTGGTTTGACAGTCTGGAGGTTTTCATAAGCTTTTTCAAAGGTAAGTTGGTCAGTCTTCATCATATAAGCAGTCACTACAGCAACACTTCGACTAACTCCTGAATGACTGAAAAAAAGACCTTTAAAATAAAACAGGAAATAGCAACAATTAAAAAACAACCCAGCCCCCTACAAGTCAGGTCAACTATATGTCCGCTTCTGTCAAAACTTTTGAGTACTGGTGTACTATAGAACAAAGGCTGAATTAAAGAAGTACAGGAATGATTTTATCTTCCATATTTTCAAATGATCTTAGGTTTAGCAACTACTGAGTTCTAGTGGCCTAGTAGCAAGAAGCTGCACTGAAATCCGAAGGCATATGGTTCAAGGCCACCAGATGCTCCGCAGGAGAAGGATGTGAAATTTCCCCTTGGGAGATTAACTGCCTCTGAAAACCCATTGGAGGATCTGCTATGGATCAGTTCTGACTCTCCAGGACACAACAACATCAACATAAAGTAATAAGCACTGTGTCAGACACTGGAAAAAGGAAAATGAGTAACAATGTTAAATATGAAGGTCTAAGTTCCTTCAGTCAATAAATATATATTGAGCTCTTATATGCCAAATACAGTTCTAGGCTAGGAATACAACAATGAACAAAACACAAAGCTCCCCCTTCTTCACATGAAATTTATTTACAAATAGGAAGAGCTTGACAACAAATGAAATATTTGTCACATATCAGAGTATGCAACCTCAAACTATAAGGGTAAGTGATATAAGGACTTATATAAGCATAAGAACACTAACTGAAAGGTCAGCAGTTTGAATCTACCAGCCACTCCAAAGAAAGAGGAGGAGGTCTGGTCCTGTGAAGTTTTATAGCCTCAGAAACTCAAGGAGGTAGCCCTTATGAGTTGGAATCAACTTCATAGCAGTAGGAAAAAAAGGCTTTTATATATGACTATGTATATAGGACTATTACGTTGGCTTAGTGGAAGGAAGCTGTGCTACCCAGCTGAAGGTAGGTGGATTGTCATCTGTGGCCCTCGGCCAGGTTCAAATTGTCTTCCTGTCAAACATTCTTCTAGGTGGTATAGCACTGGTCTGTGCGTTGCTGTACAGAGGTAACTCGTGGTTGCTGTGATGCTGAAGCCTGTGACAGTGATGTACCAACCGTGGTAATGGGCACCCATGGTGCCCTGGAAGCAGGAGCGGCATCCACTTCCAAAATGGCTTGCCTCCGGAAACTCTATGTACGAACAGTGCTCAGGCATTAAACAACAAACAACATATATGACTATATATGTCTATATATCTATCTTTTTATATATGTGACTTCTATAGCTAGTTCTGGTGGCCTAATGGCAAGAAGCTGTACTGCAATACCAAAGACATGTGGTTTGAGGCCACTGCATCACTGGAAAAGGATGGGCAATCTTCTTCCATGTGGTTAATTGTCTCTGAAAAACCCACCAGAGGGTCTGCTATAGGTCAGTTCTGACTCTACAGTACACAACAACATATTAATATATTATATTATGGTATAGTATATTATAGTATAGTATATTTAGTATATCATATCATATCATATCATATCATATCATATATAGGGGGAACTCTGGTGACCGAGATGGGCAATCTCCTCCCATGTGATTAACTGCCTCTGAAAACCCACTGCAGGTCAACTATGGGTTGGTTCCGATTGGAAGGCACACAACAACAACAACAACAACAACTTATACTAATATAAAAGACTACTACTATCATCTCCCTATTATCTTTTTTTTTTTTTTTTAAAGCGGGGGAAAAAATTCCTAGCCTTACAAAAATTCTTTGTGGTCAAAGAATTACTTTCCATTTAAATTTATATAAGTTAGGAACATTTATTATATTAAAAAGCTTAATAAAACTTGTTACTGTGTGCCACATCAAGCTAACTACAACTCAGTGACCCTATGGACAGAAACTTTGTCTTCTCTGTCATGCTTAATCCTGTTGTTGTAGTCACTGTGTCAATCCACCTCACGGAGGGTCTTCTTCCCTTGTACTGGTCCAAGCAGCCAATGGTAGTGAGCCTAAACCTAAATCTTGTCCTAGCCCTGGATATACTATTAAGATGCATAATTTCTTTTTTAAGAGTTTACATTTCATGCTACCAAAAGAAAGAGTATCTTTTATTTCCTACTGCAGTACCCATTCCTAAAACATTGCATCTACCCCCTTGGTACCAACAGACAGGAAATCAGAAGACGTACTGCATTGAGCAAGTCTGCCATGAAGGACCTCTCCAAATAATTGAGGAACAGTAATGTCAGTTTGAAGACTAAAGAGTGCCTGATTCAGGCCATGATCTTTTTTAATCATTTGCTATGCATCTGAAAGCTGGACAGTGAATAAGGATAACAAGAGGAGAACTGATATTTTAGAGCTGTGGTGTTGGAGGAGAGTACTGAATATCGCATGAACTGCCAAAAGAACAAATATACATCTTAGACAAAGTGCAGCTAGAATGCTCCTCGGAGACAAAGATGACAAAGCTTTGTCTAACATATTTTGGGTATATTGTTAGGAAAAGCTATTCCCTGGAAAGGTACATCATGCTTAGAAAGATGGAGGACAAACTAAAGAGAGGAAAACCCATAATGAGATGGAGTGACACAGTGACACAGTGACTTGGAACAATGAGTATGGCACAGGATATGACACGGTTCAGATCTGTTGTTCAGAAGGTTGCTATAAGTCACTCTCAACTCAATGGTACCTAACAACAATAAAAGACTGCTTAGCAAAGTCTGCTCAATGAAATAAATTAATAAAGGAACAGAAACTCTATTTGTTAGTATATTCACCAGAGAGACCTAGCTGAATACTAAAAATAGAAGTTTTTTTAATGTAATTTAAAGCACTGGCATTTAAGGAAAAGACAATAGTGTCAATGTATTAAGCAGAGAAATATATTTGTTCAACCACCCTTACAGATATATTTGTTCTCTTGGCCACCCATGCGATATTCAGTGCTCTTCTCCAATATCACAGTTCAAAGGCATCAATTCAAAGGTGTTGAAGAGTACTGACTATCTCAGGGACTGCTAAGAGAACAAACAAATATGAAAAATCAGAGGAATCAAGGAAATTAAGTCTAGGTACATAACTTGGAAGTGGTAAAATTCTTAAGAGTTGAATATCTAAATAGCTTACATAGTTGCTAGGTGCCTTCAAGTTGAGTATGACTCATTGCGACCCTAAGAACAACAGAGCTGAATTCTGTCCTATCCTGTCCCATCCTCACACTTCCAGACACACCAGAGCCCACTGCAGCAGTCACCGTGTCAATCCATCTGGTTGAAGGTCTTCCTCTTCCACCTTCCCTCCACTTTTCCAAGCTTGATGTCCCTCTCTAAGGAATAGCTTCTCCTAGCAACATGCTTAAAGTATGTGAGACAAAGCTTTATTTTTTTTTCCTTGTTGTGTACCATCAAATCAGATCCAACTGGCACAGGATGAGACTGCCCCTCCTTCTCCAGCAGAGCACCTGGTGGATTCGAGCCATGAGAGACAAAGCTTTATCATCTTTGCCTCAAAAGAGCATTCTGGCTGCACTTTCTCCAAGACATATTTGTTTGTTCTTTTGATAGTCCATGGGATGTTCAGTGCTCTTCTCCAACCCCACAACTCAGAGGCATCAATTTTCTCTGTCATCTTTATTCACTGTCCACCTCACAGATACATAAGTGATTGGAAAGACCATGGTCTGAATCAGATGAACCTTAGTCATCAAACAGGTATCATTGCTCCTCAATAATTTGAAAAGGTCCCTGCTGCAAACTTGTCTAGTACAGTACAATGTCTCTTGATTTCCTGTTAGTACAAAGGTATGATTGTGGATCCAAGTAAGATGAAATGGTTGACAACTTTAATCTTTTCTCCATCTATCTATAGGTCCAGTGGTAAAAATTTTTTGTTTTCTTGACATTGAGATGCAATCCATACTGAAGACAGTATTCTTATATATATAAGCCCATATGGTCACCATAGTAAAAATCAACTCAATGGCATCTAACAACAATTTCTAAGATTTTAACCACACTGATTATGCAGCTCCACATAATCATTTCAGGGGGAGAATAAAATGATTTGTTGAAATAAACAATTTTCAACCACTCTTGGCACCAGTAGCCAGGAAATTAAAAGGTGTATTGC
Source organism: Elephantulus edwardii (assembly GCF_000299155.1). NCBI lineage: Eukaryota > Metazoa > Chordata > Mammalia > Macroscelidea > Macroscelididae > Elephantulus > Elephantulus edwardii. Next base: position 283,770 of record NW_006400196.1, on the reverse strand, counting down.
CACTGTTAGGGACCTCTCCAAAGTACTGAAGGGCAATGGTGTCACTCTGGAGACAAAGGTGTATCTGATACAGGCCATGGTCTTTGCAATCACTTGTTATGCATCAGAGAGTTGGACAATGACTAGAGAGGACAGAAGGAGAATTGATGCCTTTGAGCTGTGGTGCTGGAGAAGAGTATTGAATGTACCATGGACTGCCAAGAAAACAAACAGATTCATCCTGGAAAGGGTTAAACCAGGCAGCTCCTTGGAGGCAAGGATTCTGAGGCTCCGTCTAACATACTTCGGACATGTTGTAAGGAGGGACCGCTCCTTGGAGAGGGACATCATGCTTGGGAGGTTGGAGGGACGGAGCAGGAGGGGAAGGCCCTCTATGAGGTGGATTGATTCAGTGACTGGGGTAATCAGGATGGAAGTGTCAGAGACAGTGCGATTGGCACAGGACAGAGCAGAGTTCAGGGCTGTTGTTCACAGGGTTGCTATGAGTCGCAAGCGACTCGACGGCACATAACAACAACAACAACAACAACAACTCTATTTCTTACTTGGGACACCTTCTTTTCCATCATCACTGCATGACAGTTGCTAGGAGAGGCTGTTCCTTAGAAATGGACATCATGCTTGGAATGAGTAAGGCCCTCAATGAGATGGATTGACACGGTGACTGCAGGAAAAGGCTCAAGTGTATCAGGGACAGGACAGAGTTGGACAGAGTTCAGATCTGTTGTTTTTTTATCGGTACTGGACTAAAAGAGGCCTAATAACAAGCAGCATGTATTTTAATTTGTCTCATAACCATTTGACAGCTGGGGATAAATAAAAGAGTGAATAACTTTGAATGAAATTATGGTGTTGGCAAAGAATAATGAACAAACCATGGACTTTCAAAAGAACAAATTCGTCATAGAAAAAGGCAAATCAGAATGCTAAGGCAAGATTTAGGAGAAATGCTGGACCAATTGGCAGCAACAGGATGGAGGGTGAAGAGATTGAGATTGTTCACAGCTTTAGTTTGCTTGGCTCCACAGTCAACACTCT
>NW_006400196.1:271187-282281 GCF_000299155.1 Elephantulus edwardii | reverse complement strand
GAGAGGGATATCATGTTTGGTAGGGTGGAGGGACAGCGCAGGAGGGGAAGGCCCTCTATGAGGTGGATTGATTCAGTGACTGGGATAATCGGGATGGACGTGTCAGAGACAGTGAGATTGGCACAGGACAGAGCAGAGTTTAAGGCTGTTGTACATCGGGTCGCTAGGAGTCGCAAGCGACTCGACGGCACATAACAACTACAACAAGGAGAGATTTAGCCACTCTGAACACGTTATTGAGAGGACTGATTAACGCCTGAAGGAGGGTCCACGAAAAAGTAATCAAAGTCCCTTAAAGAGATGGACCGACACAAAGGGTGACACATTGGGCTCAAACACCGTCTTTGAAAGGCTGGAGCCGACCACCCTTTGGAGGACTGACAGGGCAGTCTTATCTCGGGGCCTCGGGGCAAGGGACAGCGGGAGCCTGCAAAAGAAGCCGGTCACTCACCAGTGCACCAAAACTGCGCGACCCTCCAATCGGGCTTGGCCAATGAAGGCCACGCATCGGTCTAAGTGACTAAGCAGATCGGTCTCGGGTTTGTCCAACAACGGCACGAAGAGGCACCGCAGACCCTCGACCCCGGCTGCAGTCTTGAAGCACGGTTCCTCTGAGTCCACTGTCAACACGGCCGTGATGCCTGCCTCCTTCAGCCGGTCCGGTTCCTCCACGGACGCGGCTCCGCCCAGGTAAAGCCCAGGCCGCACTTCCAGCATCTGTCGAGCGCAACGTGCCTCGCTGGCACTCTGACTGCCACACTCGCAGCCATCGCTACCGCCTTGAGCCTCCAACATGGCGGCGCCCGGGGGTTAGGGAGCCGTGGGTCTTACCATCGAGTAGAGCTACCGGCTAGAGTATGCGTTCCTTGAGCCCGGCTGCAGTGAGCGGCGCAGCGTCTCCTGTCGCAGCGGAGGACCAAGTGAATCCGAGCATAAAGACTTAATAGGGAGCTGAGACTCTTGATTGCGGCTTTGAGGGTCATTGCGTCCAGTTATAACTGACTTGTAGCTGACCCTCAACTGTGTTTTCGGAGGCTGTAAATCACATGGGAAGAGACTGCTTATCGTTCGGCAGTAGAAGGGTTGGTGGATTTGAACCACCAGAGAGACATAGTCTGGAATAGCAGTACTAATACACAACGCCTTCAGTTGTATTGTGTTGTTTATTTTTTTTTCTATAATTATATTTTATTAATTTTCATAAACATTTACAGAGACTCTGGGCCTCCACCCATTCACCGTTGCACCATTCTCTCTACCCTCCTCCCAGTTTGTTCTTGTCCAAATGCCACAGTGCTTGTCAAAGCCAGTTCTGATTAATCTTCTTTGTCAGTGTGTCCTTTGCCATTCCCTATCACTCCTCCCTGAGAGAGACTTCACCCTGAGTCATAAGGAAAAGGGGACGGCGTATTCTCTTAGCTACTTCCTGCTGAAAAGGGACGCTGTGGGTTTCAGGGTGAAGATCTTCTCTCACTACTCTAAAGGGCCCCTTTGGCAGTAGGAAACACATAGACTATTATGGAGATTGATTTTGGAATTCAGATGCATTCTTATTGATTGTGCTTGGCTGTACATGTACATATCCTTCAAGATGTATCATGGGGGTGTTGCAACCTAGAAGACACAAATTTGACTAACAAGTTATAAGTACATGAGTCCAAAAATTATGGAAAAGTAAAAGAAAAGATTCTTTCATTGTTTTACAAACTCTCCCCCAGGTCCCCTCCACCATGCAGCCCTCGCTCTAGTCTCCTGTGATGACAGAAATACCCAGTTACATCTCTCTTTTAGACGGTTCTCTCCCTCCTCTGTTTCAGTGCAGTATACATTATTGAACCCATCTTACTCAGTCTCTCTCCAACAGTGGCATCATGTAATATTTGTCCTTTTGTGACTGGGATATTTCACTCAGCATAATGTTCTCCAGAGTCAACCATTTTGAATAATATTGCATGAGTTCCTTGTTTTTTAATGCAGCATAGTATTCCATTGTGCGAATATACCACAGCTTGTCTAGCCATTCGTTTGTTGATGGGCACTTAGGTTGTTTCCAACTCCTTGCTATTGTGTGTGTTGTTTATTTTGAGGGTTTTTTTTAAAACTGCCAACTTGATAAAGGATAAAATTCTCCACTACAAGGTTTCTCGAGCTTTATAGTGTTAAGATTTTCAGGAAAGGGACAACTATATCAACTAGACTGAGTTTTGACATGAACGCCTTACCAATGGAATCAGTTGCTTTAGATAGTTCTTTTTTAAGTCAAGCAAGCATATTTTTTATGCTTATGAAGCCATTTACTTCTATTTCTTCTCTTGTGTTTTCCCCTTTTTGTGGGGAATAGTTTCATATTGGGTTCTTGCAGAGTAGTGCATCATTTACTATGGCCCTTAAACCCATACTCTTTTTTAACTCCCACAAAATGACTGAATGGGATTATGTAAGTGAGATATTGTGGTCCATCAAGGAGGTTGGCTAGATGGCTACTAATGTGAATAAAGTGTGTGGTCCTACCTTGTATAGGTAAGACCATGTGGATAAGGTGCATGGAACTGGTACTGGTTAGTTCTGTCATCCTACTAGGCTTAAGAGTGCCTATTCCAAAGCAAAGAGGAGATCTTATAACTACCAAAGAAGAAGAGCCTACTGTAAAGCATATCCTTTGGACTCAAGATCCCTGTTCTGGAAACCTACAAGAACCATAAAGCAGAGAAACCAGAGGTGTAATGGTAGAGAAACAGCACTAGCAGGAGACAGCACAGTGGGTTTCTGGTCTACCGAGCAAGATAACTGAGCAGGGAGGAGGCTTGCTGAAGGGAATAGGTGGGTTGCTATCCTAGTCCATAGAGTGCTTGGCTGCTAACCCAAAGGTGGCACTTCTGGCCGCTCAGATCAATCAGTCACTCTGAAAATCTGCCAAAGAAAGAGGACAGTGACCTTCCGTGTGATTTACAGCCTCTGAAAACCCACTGGAAAGTCAACTATGAATTGATTCTGTCTTAACAGCAGCAATATGTTTTGAGTTTTGTCTCTGTTTTTATGTTTGTTTGGGGTTTTTTTTTGGGGGGGGTCTTGTTTGTTGGGTTTTTGGGTTTTTTTAAAGACACTTTGTAAAGGTAGCTTTGCCGTCAGGTCAAGGCTTACTGAGTGGAATGCCTCTCAGCATTTATTGGCAGAGCTAAAAGAGCTTTGTAATAGTTGCCCAACTGGGCAGAGGCATGGATGAGAAGAAAATGTCTTGATAGATAAAACTATATTCTATACTTTTTCTAATCATGATTTATAATCTGTTTCTTCCCTACTAAAGCCCAAAACTGTGTGTGATGTTTCTGAGTTCTGTGTGGCCCTTGCACCAAATTCTCAAACTCAGTAGAGAAATAGAGTGACATCCAGATGTAGGTGTTAAATTTGGTAAAAAGGTTGGAGGTGCAGGCATATCAGACCTCTTGTTTGGCAGAAATCAGTCTTGAACTGTTGAATCTTGATTCTCTTCCTCTTTCTTGTGAAGTTAAGGAGATCAGAAATCTCTACAAGTAGGCTGGCTTTTACATTTACTGTTTTTTGTATTTTGAAAATATTAATTTCATCTTTTATATGTCTGTGCATGCCAGCAAAAGACCACTAAGAACCCACCTTAAACCAGTTAGGATTTGCAATTCTGTTAGGTGATTTTAGAAAAGATTTCAGGAAGCAGAGTTTTGAATGCTGTCAGGAAGAGTTGACTAGAAAGAGGGTTAATTGGTCAAGAAGTAGTTGTCTCTCATTGTTTTACCAAGTGTTTGGTATTTTGTGGCTTGGACAGTTTTCATGTTTTGCCTGAGTTCAGCCATGATTACAGAGAGCTATTGTTTTTGTCTTGCTTATTGAGGTCACAGAGTCTGATGTTGATGTCCTTTAAAATTGCTTCATAAGAAAACTCCATTACTTGCCCGGTTAGGTATGGCAACACCATGGAAGGCAGGCATAGCTAATAGTGCCAGGCCAGCTCTTGGAAGTTAAAGATTAGTTTTATCTTTCTAATTTTAATATAATTTTCAAAATTAATCCCTGGGAAACCACTAAAGTCAAAGGAAGAGCATACTTGATTGAGTCAAAATGGTAGTACTAAAATTAAAAGGAAGGAGTAAATGGTACTGATTGAGCACACAGCTCCTTAAAGTGGGCAGCTTATGAGGTTAGAGGTATCTTTCTCTATCCTCACCACAGGCTGTGAACTTCTTGAGGGTAAGGATTTTGCCTTTTTTTTTTAATTCACCACAGAATCTGGGCTAATGTTGACAATCCATTTTTGTGAATGTTGTAAATGGAAGGAGAGGAATGTCAGACAGAATATTAAGTCAAAGGAGCCTACACAGGAAAAGCTGTAGCAAGAGAAATGGCAATAAATATTTTTTAAAATCCCAACATAAAGAGGTCAAGTAAAATATGGGCTAACAAACTCCCACTGGATTTAATAATCATGGGGTCTTAGCATCCTTAGTGAGGGTCATTTTGATGATATTGTTGGCACTGGAACTGGAGAAAGAGAAAGGGAAGCTAATTGCAAGACTGGCCTTGACTGGCACTTAGGATATAATCTCTGAGCCCTTGGAATATTCTACCTGAAAAGATTTTTTTCAAAATCCACTATATCAGTTTGGCCAGAAACCACATGCTAACAATGTACTGTATAACGAATGACTATGTTTGTATGCTTGCAGCCATCAGTTTGAGCCTTGGAAGGCTGGAAATTGGGAAGCAGCTGAGGTCAGTCCAATAGTTGTTGCTTTCCTACATGATTGATGTCCTGTAAAAATCTTAGACAGCAAAGTCTTGTGAATGGGAGAGAAAAAGACAACCCAGATTCAAATATCTCCTTCCGTTGTTCTTGTGTACTGTAGAATCAAAACTGACCCATAGCTGATCCTCCAGCAGGTTTTCAGAGGCAGTTGATCTCACAGGAGATTGCCCATTATTCTCTCTTGGAGCAGCTTCTGGATTCAAACCACATGCCTTCCGGACTGCAGTGCAGCTTCTTGCCACTAGGCCACCAGAGCTCCGTATTTGCTATATCTAAGATTATTTGAAAATGTGGAAGAAAAACCACACCTGTATCTTTTTAATTCAACCTTTGTTCTTTAGTACATTGGTAATATTTCAGAGATCAAAGTTTTGAGCAGAAGCAGACATAAAGTTGACCTGATTTCTAGAGGTCCTTTTATTAATTTTTTAAAAAGAGGTCCTTTTATTAAGACATAAACAGGACAAAGGCAAAGAATTATCATTCCAGAATGAGGGCAATCATAAGCATGGTGCCAACAGCACTCCACTTGAATCATGTCATGATTTCATTCATTCAATTTAGAGACAAAATCATCACTAGACTTTAATTGATGGTAGGACTACACAGGTGAGATATATACACAATTGCAGATTTTAAAGGTTTATAGAGTTGGTTCTGAGCTTCTTGCCACCTGGCCATGTAATAGTTAGAGCTATAACTCAAGGAAATCATTAGGGACACATCCAGACAAATTCAGTGGTTCTCCTTACAAGACCCAAGAGTCACTTGCTTCTCCCAAGGTTTACCTGGCAACTGTAGCCCACTTCCATATGAAGGCATTCTATCTGACAGCCAAGCCACACATGGCTGGTTTACTGATAAGAAGGAACTCAAATTACACCTGAACATATGTTAAGAACCAAGAGTCAGGGCTTCTCTACAAATGTTAGCCTTTGACAATTCAAATGCATCAAAATGCAAGCTGTAATGCAAACTTTCCTGGTTGGCAGTACTTTGTACTTATTGTCATACACTTGTTGGAAGAATTAAGTGTGTGCCTATGTGACTCATCAATAATATGTTGTTTATTGTTATTGCTGATTGCCTTTGAGTGGAGCATGATTCATAGCAACCCTATGAACAAAAGGCCTGAAGCCCCTCTACAGCTATCGACATTTACCAAAGTTCATAGAGTTTCAAGAGTCATGTTGTTTAGGAAGTGGGTGCCACTCTTGCTTCCAATAACATATATGGACAATATTTCATATGCATCTGTGTGTATAATGTGAAAAATATTGAAGGATGTATACTAAAACTGTCAGCAGTGTTTATTTCTGAGAGCTAACATTATGAGTAATAAGAATTACACACTTCTTCCTGTAGTTTTTATTTATTTCAACCAATATGTATTAAAATTAACCCCTATTAGCAAGATATTTACATTCTTGAAACAGAAACAAAGTTATTAAGGGTACATCTTCATGGAATTTTGTGTATTCTTATTATTCTTTCTACTTTATTATTTTTCCATTCCCTCCCCTCGCCCCCCACCCCTTACAACTTCCTAAAATGACTGTAACTCCTTGACCAGAGCCATCTGGGTTTTTGTGGAATACCCACAGAGACTCATACCTTCTGAAATAAATATCTAAAATGACTGTAACTCCTTGACCAGAGCCATCTGGGTTTTTGTGGAATACCCACAGGGACTCATACCTTCTGAAATAAATGTCTACCACAGAATGACTGAAAATGCCTTCATTTAGCCCCAAGTGAATTCGACAACTTCTGTATTGTGTTCTTGGCCACTAGGTGGTATTATTTGCCTTTTAAAGCCATTTTCAAAAGAAAAATGCTGTTTTCTCTAATAAGAAATGAAAGGCTCTTTATCAAAAAGATTAAAAAGGGCACAATTTCTCTAATCTTATAAACCTTAAACATACACTCTTCATAAGGACTGACTGTTGTTGTTGTTGTGTACCGTCAAGTCTGAAGTGACCCATAGCTGACCCTCCGGTGGGCTTTAAGAGGCAGTTATTCACATGCAAGGAGATTGCCTATCCTTCTATGGAACCAGTGAAAGCCAGAAACTGTGAGGCAGGCAGGTGTCAAAGAGGGAAAACACAAAAATTTTCCACTTACAAAGGGTGACAAAAACACTAAGAAACTCTATATCAAGGAATAATTGTTACGGGTTGTTGAGTTGGAGCAAATGGTGGATGGATTGACTCAATAACTGGGATACTGGGGGCAGGTGTGTTGGAGACTGTGAGACTGGCTCAGGTTAGGGCAGGGTTCAGAGCTGTTGTACGTGAAGTCTCTATGACTCACAGGCAACTCAATGGCACATAACAAACTGCAACAGCAACAACCAATTCTATCAAAGTTGGAAAAATGTAAAAGGCTCAGAAAATAAGGCTGTCTTGTCGAGTTCTGTGGTTACAGGCTTCACTGTCGCAAGTGTATGTTGTCTTGTATCTTGAAAAGATACTGGTCTAAGAAAAAAACAGCCTGATCATGAGCAAATATGCATCACCCAGCCCTCTCTCCTTAATATGGAAATAACATTGGCATCGAGAGTTCTTCTACACTTGAAGCCCTAAATGGTGCAAACAGATAAGCTAGCTGAAATGTTGGCAGTTTGAACCCGTCCGACAGTGCCTTAAGAGAAAGGCCTCGCAGTCTGCTTCTGAAACATCACTGCCATGAAAATTCTATGGAACAGTTCCACCCTGCACCCTCTGCATACTATGATCCGGAATCAACTTGAGGCCCATTAACAACAGCAGTATGGTCACGCGTGTGATTTTTCAGTATCCTTGTCAAGAATATGACTGTAAATGTAAATCTGTACTGAACAATGAAGAGGGTATTCCCCTTTTGTGCCCCAATACTGTATCCATTCTGTCCCCAAAACAAGTTCCTCTTTTTGTCCCCAGTATGTTGCCAGAGCCTTCCAATATCCAAAGGACTGTCAGAAAATGCTTCCAGATTTTTACAATTATGTTCTCAGTGGAACTTAATGGTCAATTGGCAGCATCAGTATGGATGGTGAAGAGACTGAGATAGTTAACAGTTTTAGTTTACTTGGTTCCACAGTCAACACTCTTGGTAACAGCAGCCAGGAAATCAGGAGATTAATTGCACTGGGAAAGTCAGCTGTGAGGGACCTCTCAACAGTACTGAAGAGCAACGACATCAGGCTGGAGACTAAGGTGCACCTGATTCAAGCTATAGTCTTTGCAATTACGTGCTATGCATCGGAGAGTTGGAAAGTGAATAGGGATGATAGAAAGAGAATCGATGTCTTTGAACTGTGGTGCTGGAGAAGAGTGTTGAATATACCATGAACTGCTAGGAGAACAAACAGGTTTGTCCTGGAGAGGGTGAAGCCAGAATGCTTCTTGGAGTCCAGGATCCTGAAGCTTCATCTGACATACTTTGGGCATGTTTCAAGGAGGGACTGGTCCTTGGAGAGGGACATCATGTTTGGGAGAGTGGAGGGACAGCGTAGGAGAGGCAGACCCTTGATGAGATGGATCAATTCTGTGAGTGGAGTGGTGGCAAAGAGTGTTTGAGACAGCGAGGTTGGCACAGGATAGAACGGCGTTTAGGGCTCTTGTACGTAGGGTCACTATGAGTCGCAAGCGGCTTGATGGCACATAACAACAACAACAACAAAAACATGGAACTTAAGACCTAATAGACACATCTAATGAATTTTGAGACCCTTTGTAAAAATGACAGGGTGCAGGCTTCTTACCTCCTCCAACTTTTCCAAGGGGGAGAGAGAACAGAATCATTCTCACCATCAACAGCCCCAGGCAAATTTTAGTGAGGCAGAGGTCAGACATAACTACTCCCAATAACCTTCTTACCAATTTTGACATGAACCATCTTTTTTAAGACATACTGTAACTCTGCGTCTCAATGTCAGCCAAAAATGTTTATGATCCACATAAAATACAAACAGACATCCTTCTGGTAGGCTCTGCTTTTAGCCAAGATCCATCTGCTCTCAGTAATGTTACCTCTGGTTATCCCAGGACATTTAATTGTGCTTATGTGAAATCTATACCTAGACCAAGAAGCTGTTGTCCAAACAGAGCAAGGGAATACTGCATGGTTTATAGTCAAGAAATATGCATGTCATGGCTGTATCCTTTCTCTATATCTATTCAGTCTGCATGCTGAACAAATAATTTGAGAAGATGGACTTTATGAAGAAGATGTGGCATCAGAATCAGAGGTAGAATCATTAACAACCTGAATACAGAAGGTTTGACCTTGCTTGCTCAAAGTGAATAGAACTTGAGATGTTTGCTGCAGATGATCAAAGGCTACAATCATCAATATGAACGATATCTCAGCCTCAAAAAACCAAAAATTTTTACCACTGGACCAATAGGTAACATCATGATGTTGTTGTTGTTGCTGTTACGTGCCGTTGAGTCACTTGCGACTCATAGTGACCCTATGTACAACAGCCCTAAAACCTACTCTATCCTGTGCCAATTGCACTGCCTCTGACACACCCATCCCGATTACCCCAGTCACTGAATCAATCCACCTCATAGAGGGTCTTCCCCTCCTGCGCTGTCCCTCCACCCTCCCAAGAATGATGTCCCTCTCCAAGGACCAGTCCCTCCTTACAACATGTCCAAAGTATGTCAGACAAAGCCCCACAATACTTGCCTCCAAGGAGCAGCCCGGTTTAACCCTCTCCAGTACGAATCTGTTTGTTTTCTTGGCAGTCCATGGTACATTCAAGCACCATGTACTTCTCCAGCACAACAGCTCAAAGGCATCAATTCTCCTTCGATCCTCTTTAGTCATTGTCCAACTCTCTGATGCATAACAAGTGATTGTGAAGACCTTGGCCTGTATCAGATGCACCTTAGTCTCCAGAGTGACACCATTACTCTTCAGTACTTTGGAGAGGTCCCTAATAGCATACTTTCCCATAGCAATACGTCTTTTAATTTCCTGGCTGCTGGTGCCAAGGGTGTTGACTGTGGAGCCAAGCAGACTAAAGTTGTTTACAATCTCAATCTCTTCACCATCCATCCTGATGTTGCCAATTGGTCCAGTGGTGAGAATCTTTGTCTTCTTGACATTGAGCCTCAATCCATATTGAAGGCTGCAGTCCTTGACCCTCTGCAGCAGGTGCTTCAGGTCCTCTTTAGTTTCAGCAAGCAGGGTTGTGTCATCTGCATAACACAGATTGTTGATAGCTTTTCCACCAATCCTGTCGCCACACTTCTCCTCATAGAGCTCAGCGCCTCGGATAATCTGTTCTGCATACAGGTTGAAAAGGTCTGGAGATAGGGCACATCCCTGTCGTACATCCTTCCCAATTTTGAACCATGCAGTGTTTCCCTGCTCTGTTCTGACGACTGCCTCTTAGTCCAAGTATAGGTTTCAAATTATATGATCAAGTGTTCTGGGATTCCCATTCTTCTGAGAGTCAGCCACAGTTTGTTATGATCCACACAGTCAAATGCCCTTGCATAATCAATGAAACACAGATAGACATTCTTCTGGTATTTCCTGCTTTCAGCTAAGATCCATCTAACTACAATATTAACTACAATATCCCTAGTACCACAACCCCTTCTAAACCCAGCCTGGACATCTGGCAGTTTCCTGCTGATGTGAAGTTCCAGTCGTTTTTGGATAATCTTCATTAGAATCTTGCTTTCATGTGAAATCGATGATATTGTTCTATAGTTTCCACACCCTTCTTTGGAATGGGAACAAATAGAGATCTCTTCCAGTCAGATGGCCAAGTGGCTGTTCTCCAGATTTCTTGGCACAACTTGGTGAGCACATCCAGGGCAGTATCCGTAAGCTGAAATACATCAATAGGTATGCCCTCTATTCCTGGGGCCTTGTTTTTTGCTATTTCTTTCAAAGCAGCTGAACTCCTTCCTTCATCACCATAGGCTCTTGCTAATATGTTATTTCATTAAATTCTTCTGAGTCTGCCAATTCCTTTTGATACAGTGACTCAGTATATTCTTTCCATCTTTTTTTAATACTTCTTGGATCATTTAATATTCTGCCTAAAGCATCGTTGATTATAACAACTCGAGGTTTGAATTTGTTCTTCAGTTCCTGGAGCTTAGGAAATGCTGAACGAGTTTGGCCTTTTTGATTTTCTGACTGCATCTCCTTGCACATTTCATTGTAATGTTTTGCTTTATTATCCTGTGCTGCCTTTTGGAATCTTCTATTAAGCTCTTTAGTATCTTGAATTCTTCCTTGCGCTTTGGCTTCTCTGCGCTCCAGTGCAATATTCAGAGTTTCTTCTGACATCCATTTTGGTCTTTTTT
>NW_006400196.1:266266-267263 GCF_000299155.1 Elephantulus edwardii | reverse complement strand
GGGCACCACATTCTCTTAGCTACTTCCTGCTGAAAAAGGTCGCTGTAGGTTTCAGGGTGAAGATCTTCCCTCACTACTCTAAAGGGCCCCTTAGGCAATAGGAAACACATATATTAGTGTGGAGATTGATTTTTTGGAATTTAGGTGCACTGTTATCGATTGTGCTTAGGGATACAAGTTCATATCCTTGAAGATGCATCATGGAACTGTTGCAGCCTAGAAAACACAAATTTAACTAACAAGTTAAAAATACATGAGTCAAAAATTAAAAGCAATAATAATATTCCAACTAAAGGTTCTAACAGTGGCAGAAATCAAGGGTATGTCTTAAAATAAAAGTCTTATTGGCTGGCACTTTGCCTACTATAGTATAAATGTTAGGAACCGCAAGATGTAGAGGCACAACTATGTCATTTATTGTTCTTAAGTCCTGGATCAGCTTCCATTTACCATTGGGTTTTACAGCTAGAAAATCGACATGCAAGGCAGAGGGTGAGTAAAGAACTGCTTACGAGGTTTTCCGTCAATTCCAACAACTAAGGAATAGCGAGAAGAGTAGACCTGAGAAGGCTTTTAGGACCAAATAATAGCCTTGTGTCCAAGAGAAAATGAACATACTTACAAACAATGTTAATGCTCACCGATGGCTCTTCTGGAAGGACCTGAATCGTTGAAGCATCCTCTTTTGTTTCCAGCTGGGAGCTGGGGCCTGCCAGTCCTCTGTCAGCCATGAGGACCCGATGTGGGCCACCCTTGGCCAAATGTCCTTCAGAGCCACACTTAAAGCAAGTTAGTGGGAGCTTCCTCTCTACACCCTTGCTAATCTGTGGTGACACTGTCTACTGAAGTGGCCCAGCTTTCCACAGTGAAAGCAATTCTGACCTCCTTTATTACCTTTGGGTGCACTGTATATGAGTAAGACTTCCTTTTCCTGACACAGGCCCTAAACTGGCAGCAATAGCTGCCCCAATAATTTTGGCCATTCTCTGGTCTTTTC
>NW_006400196.1:247410-266101 GCF_000299155.1 Elephantulus edwardii | reverse complement strand
TAGTGTTATTAGCATGAGCAGTTATAAATCCATTGCTTTTCTTACTCTAACTTAATTTCTATGCTGACGAGCAGAACCAACAAAGCTCCAATCAATGACACTTCCATAGGAAGTATTAATTAAAACTCGTCTTTGTTCTATTCAACATTGTTTCCAATGTATCCATCTTTAAGAAAGATAAAGGAAGCAACTGACAGGGAGGAATACCAGAATAACCCAAAGATGTTACTGATATCTCCATGAAAACTATATCCTTGAAACATCTACTAGAGAGATCTGTTATTACCCAAAACTTTATAAAGCCAATGAACAATTTTTAATAAGAGCATATTAGAAATATATGCCCAGTATTATCTGCCATTCTGCTGCTTCGTCTTCGTCAAAGTGTGGCCTCTTTCGACTCATCTCGGGGTTTCATGTTTCTGGAGGGCACCCACAGCATTTCTGAACCTGTAGATATATAAGCAAATACTTGCCCCCAGCTAATAACAAATCCCTTTTTCCATTTATTAGTTACAGGTTCCTTATAATACATAGGCTGATTCAGTTCTTCAGAGGATTGTAATACCCAATGTCTTTCAGCTGGAGTTTCTCTTTTTCATTAGCATTTAAAAATTTTAAAGTAAATAAGGCTTTTTGTAAAGTAGTTCGAGGAGAGGATATCCCATCGCATCTCCCCCCTTCTGTTTTTTCAACATAGTTTGTAAAGTCAAATTAGCCCTTTCTATTATAGCTTGTCCTGCAATAACATAATAATAGCATATAATTCAGCCTGTTGATCAGAAGTCAAGTTCCTTTTAATTACCTTATTATCTTTACCGTTAGTATAACCTGCATAACACATCTTATTTGCATCTGTATAAGTATCTGCTTGCAGAAGTGAAGCTTTTACTTTAGTTGGTAGTATCCAATTAGTCCATTACCTGATTTCCTTTTTTATTACAAACACTGCAAAGTTGTAAGGTCTAGTGGTTTAACATGACCTGCTAAATATTGTTCTTGAACTGATTGTTCTAAAACTTCTACTTTCTCTCTAGTTAAGGGCCACTGCTCCACCCAAATTGGTTTTTCTGTTAGCCAAGTTAAGGGGAGAGCATAATGAGGAACAGTGGCCCTCATTATAAATTTGGATATCCTAATCATTTCCACGATATTAGATTTAGGTTCTTGAAAACTAGCAACTCCTTATTTCCTTTTTCCTAACCCTTTTCCTGGAATATAGTTCATATTTGTCATCATATTTTTTGCTGGAGTTGAAATAGTGGCAATTTGTAATGTAGCTCCCCACTGAGCTAATATTTCTTGGGCCCATAGAGTAATTGCAATATCAGCTACAAAAGCTTTTGACCTTCTGGTCCCTCACATTCCAAAACATATTCACTCTTGTTGACTCCAATCATAGTACCAATTCCAGTAAAAGTAACAGACACATCTTTTAATGCTAGTTCTGGGGGCCAATGAGTAGCTATAATTGAAACATCAGCCCCAGTATCAATCAAGCCTTGTAATTTATGCCTTTCAATGGTAACAATCATTTGTAGTCTTTCATCATTAATAATGGTATTCCAATATATATTTGATCCTGTACTGCCAAAACCTCCTTGTCTCTTTATAGTAGAGCCTTTTGCTTAATATATGGTAACAGCAATAATTGAGTGATTTTTTTGACCTTTTTGTAGATTCTGAAGCTGTCTAGTAGATACCATTATACTTATTTCTCCTTCATAATCAGAATCAGTAATTCCCAGATGAACGAAGATACCCTTATTAGTTAAACTACTTCTTCCAATAATTAATCCAACACTATTTTCTGGAATCAGTCCAAAAATTTTAGTCAGTATCTTATAAACTCCCAATTCTGGAACAAGAGTAATATTATCAGTAAGAGCTATATATCTAATGCTGTGCTTCCCAAGGTGGCCCCAAGCTGATAGGCCCCCTCTGAAGTTTCCCAGACCCAATCTTAACACCTTGTTTATCAAATAAAGATCTACATTCCTTAGTCCAATGATATCCTTTTCCACATTTTCTATAAAGCCCTGAAGGCATGGATTTTTTCTTTACATCTTTACTCTCCTTTCTTTCCAACAGTCTCTTTTGAAATGTCCTAATTTTCCACAATTGTAGCATTTAGTTTGAGACAAATTTTAAAGTACCTTTTAAAGCAGCAGCTATTAGATTGGTTTGATAAGAACTAGTTCCAATGTCCATACAAGCATGTATATATTCATCTAGGGAAGCGTTCTGAGTCTTCAATGGTTTAATAGCCTTTTGATATTCTGAATTAGCGTTCTCATATGCTAAAGTTTTTAACAAAAGCTCACAAACCTCAGGTTGAGATACTGCTCTATCAATTGCATCCTTTAATCTAGTTAGAAAAGCAGTATATTCTTCATTTTCAGATTGTGTTGTTCTGATAAAAGATTGATCTCCCTTTCCTGAAATCTCTACTTTATCCCAGGCTTGCATACAGCAAAGCCTGACTTGTACAAAAACAGCATCACCATATTGTAACTGAGCTCGTACTCCAAGCCATTGACCTTTCCCCAACAATTAATCAGCAGTAACATTAACAGGAGGATTTTTAGATAAATTAATCCTCTCCATATTTGTAGCTTCATCAGTCCACCAAGTTCTATACTGTAAATATGCTCCAGATTCCAAAACTGTCCTGACCAGGGACTCCCAATCATAAGGAATTAATCTAAATTCTGTAGCTAATCCTTGTAATATGCCTCTTACATAGGTAGAATGCATACCATAAGCAACTATGGCTTGCTTTAATATTTGTCTTATAATGACTGATGTTGATACAATTGATACCCTTGGAGATATTCTTGATCAGGAGGCATATCCTGAATTGTTACCAGAAACACAGAGGCTCCTTTCCCCCAATTAGAAAAATCATCTTCCCATGACTGTTAAAGGCTTCTTAAAAGTAGTCACTCCCACCAGAGCATGATTCATATCATTAAGTAGCATAGAGTCTGGAACAGTTGCTGCTGATGGAGCTGTATTTTTACTTTGGTAATACATCTCATTACAAGAACCCAATTTGTTTATTTTATTAGAAAGTTCCAAAACTTGTTTACTTAATTTCTCATAAGGACTATCATCCTGAATTATATCGCTCAATTCCTCCGGAGTTGGAGGTGGAGGAAATTCATCCTCTTTTGTGTCAGATTCACTATCACTCTCTTCTGAAGAGGTTTTTTTCTTCTAATTCTTCAGACATCTCCTCTTGAGACTGTAATGGTTTTAAAGCCAAAAAGATCAATTCGCTTAATGACCAAACTGAAACAGGAATCACATCTCCCTTTTGCTGAGCTCTTTGTAAAGCTTGCATAACATCTTGCCAAGATTTTGAGTTTAATGGCTTTCTTTTTTCCCCCCATTTTCTTTTCTTTTTTAAAATTTATTATTAATTTCAGTAAAAATTTACAGAGACTTTGGATTTCCATTCAATTCATTGTTGCACTTTTCTCCCCTCCCTACCCTCCCCCCTAGCACACTACCCTCTTGTAAAACAAAAATTCTTTGTTTTACAATCCCTCCCCCAGGTCCACTCCACCATGTAGCCTTCACTCTAGACACCTGTCATGACAAAAATACCTAATCACATATCCCTTTTAAACAATTTTCTCCCTCATCTGTTTCAATGCAGTATACATTATTGAACACATCTTTCTCAGTCTCTCCCCAACCCCAAGGTCAGTCCTGTTTTACAACAGTGGCACCATGCAGTATTTGTCCTTTTGTGACTGAGATACTTCACTCAGCATAATGTCCTCCAGGGTCACCCATTTTGAATAATATTGTATGAGTTCCTTGTTTTTCAATGCAGCGTAGTATTCCACTGTGTGAATATACCACAGCTTCTCTATCCATTTGTTTGTTGATGGGCACTTAGGTTGTTTCCAGCCACGATAAACATGGGTGTGCATATATCTGCTTTGATGTCAGTTATGGTCTCTTTGAGGTATAGTCCCAGTAGTGGAACTGCTGGGTCAAATGGTATCTCTATTTGCAACTCTTTGAGAAAACGCCATACCACCTTCCACAGTGGTTGCACCGCTTTACACTCCCACCAACTGTGAATAAGGGTTCCAGTTTCTGCACAACCTCGCCAGCATTTGTTGCTTGCTGTTCTGTTAAATTTTGCTATTCTGACTGGGGTAAGATGATATCTTATAGTTGTTTTAATTGGCATCTCTCTTAGAGCTGAACATTTTTTCATGTGCTTGTTGGCCATCTGAATGTCTTCTTTAGTGAAGTGTCTGTTCATATCCTGTGCCCATTTTTTGATTAGATTATTTACCTTTATCTTGTGGTGATTTTGCGTTTAACTGCTTTCTATTTACTGGTTTAGACCAGCAACAGTTTTCTGCACATACTGAAACAACTGCAAAAATGACTTTTCTCTTACTTTTACCCCTGAGCTCTTGAGTAATTCTTTAAGTAACATAATATACTGAGCTTCAAAGGATGAGCTGTTCCCCATGGCTCTTTTTTTTTCCCCCAATTTTACCTCTGACCTTTTAAGCAGTTCACTTCAGACAGAGGATGGGGAACTTCCCATGAAATATTTTCTAATTCTTCCCTCGACTTTGTCCTTCGAGGGGTGAGAGAATCCTCATGAAATTTTTTCTATCCTTGACTTCCAAGGAGTGAAGATTTTCTCATGACTCTGTCTTTAATTTTCCCAAAAGTTTCACTTACCCTGAGCGAATTCCCTTTCGGTTCCCGGTATCCGCTCAAAAAAGAGAGAAAGAAAGAGAAACCACGACCTTATCCAAAGAAAACCACCACCTTGTCCCAGGTTCGGACACCAGAATGTTGCAGACCAAGGATAAAGTATTTTTATAATTATTAATAATGAGACAGACAGTCAGGAATGAGACAGAACAGAGAGCATAAAACAGGGGGCCTGCAGTTCTTGACTGAAGACCCCAAGTCATGTTTCTCTGTGTATTTATTGATAATCAGGGGAAGCAAATCATAAAAGGAATTCCTTGTAAATGAAGCTGAATTTTTCTCTATTATCAACCTAATGCTCTAGCTCAGGAAGTATTTCCCAGGAAGTAACACTCCCTCTGTGGGGGGGCCCTGTCTCCTGTCTGCAGGGAACAAACAGCTCATTTTCTGTGATCTGCCACAAGAGAAATCCTAACTTATAAATTTATAATTCCTTCAATTCCTGAACAGGGGTTTTATATAATATTTGGTATAAAGTTTGGCTTCCCATATGCAGTATTTGTCCTTTTGTCACTGAGATATTTCACTCAGCATAATGTCCTCCAGGGTTACCCATTTTGTATACTATTTCATGAGTTCCTTGTTTTTCAATGCAGCGTAGTATTCCATTGTGTGAATATACCACAGCTTCTCTACCCATTAATTTGTTTATGGGCAATTGGGTTGCTTAAATCTCTTTGCTATTGTGAATAACTCAACAAATAAACATGGATGTGCATACAACTCACTCTTAAATGGGACCTTAACCACAGCTATATTGACTAGGATTTACAACATCTCAAAAAATGAAGGACAATTACATCAGATCACATAGTGGGCTGGGGATGAGCACCTAGCTAAGTTGACACATAACGCCAACGTTCACAGTTTCTATATACTTTTTTTTGGATGATTCCAACCAATCAATGGCACAGCGACTACATCAATGGGCTCAAGTATGTCAGAACTGATGAGGATAGGACAGGATTCAGATCTGTTGCTCATAGGATTGCCATGACTTGTACTATACTTGATGGCACCAGCAACAACAATAAAGAGTGACAACTTGGTGAGTAAGAAGCTGGTAAGCTGAGGACAGACCATGAAAGGGACCAGTTCAGGAGCTCAGTGGCCCTGACAACTAGAGGAAATGGATCCTAACCACCTACTTGGCCACAGCTACATCCCTAAGTCCATTTCTTGGTTTATAAATCTGTGGATTTGTAAAGATTTGTCCTCCTTCCCTAGAAAGACATCTCTTTTCAAGATTCTTAGGAGATCATTTTAGCTCCATAGACAGATGGACAAAATAGAACTGAAGTACCTGCGGAAGTACATCCAGAGTGCTCCTTGGAGGCAAAAATGGTGGTTTCATCTCCCGTACTTTGGGCATATTGCTAGGATAAGCTTTTCCTTGGAAAGATGGGGAGTAAGCAAAAAGAGAGGGCGGCCCTCAAAGGGATGGATTAGTACAGCAACTGCAGCAATGAGCTCCACTGTTTCAGAGAGGCGAAGAGAGGGCAGGGTTCAGGTCTGCTCTTCATAGGGTTGCTATGAGTTGTACTCTCAACGGCACCTAACAAAAATACATAGTGACAACTTGGTCACTTGGCCCAACAACTCTTTCTTAAGGAGTTTGCCTTACCCCCAATCTCATACCACTCTACATTTGTAAACTCAGCATACTGTTCTGGGAAACAAGGGGACAGGAAGTGCAACTAGTTGATGATACTGGGTTCTTCTCTCAGTTCCTTTTTTGACTCAAGGAGAAACTGCCAAACAGAATTAGATGAGGGATGTCAGGAAAATCACAGATGTTCCTAATTCTGAACAAGGGCTTTGTGGGTACCTTTGCATAACTCTCCTCCCCATTCCTCTTCAAACAAACAAAATTCAAGGGATGACCACAGGTCCTCTTTCGCAGTCTCAAAACCTATGGAGCTCTTTTGCCTCAGCGTTTAGTCTGTCTCTGTGGCAGTGAGACTTGCTTGCATGAGGTTTACATATAAGGTTTGAAACTACCACTACTTACATAACAGCCCAACCAATTAAGCCCTCTGAACTTCAGTGTTCCAATATGAAAAAGACAAAGTTATTCATGTCTGCTCTAAAATTTGCTAAAGGATTTTAAACTACTAATGTCAGAAATCCCATACTCTTTTGGTCTTCCCACAGAAGTCCCCATGTTATTTTGAAACCATTCAAAATGCCATTCCTTGTTTGCTTCTTCTACCAAATAGATTCCTCTTCTTATTCCAAGTGTGTTTTATATTTCCTATCTCCCTTCTTCCAAAAAGTATTTCCTTACCTATCCCATCTGTCTCACTTCATACCAGGTATTCTTTACTGACTCCATCTTTAAAAAGATCTTGGGTTATTTCTTATATGGATATAAAAAACTCAAGTTGGCAGTGTCTGCCCAAGCAAACAGGGAAAAGGTAAGCTCCTATTTCTCTACAGAAGTACTTTCATGTGGTCCCAAAGCAATGTATTTTTTAAAAGTTGTTTAAAGAAAACCTTCTTCTTGCTTTTATTTTAGTTTGTTCAGTCTTGCACAGAACTAAGAACACAGAATTGAATCAAACAAGAATTTTAGACTCTGGTTTCCACTAAGTCTCCTAACCATATGTTACATTTACAGTATGAACAAAATGCTGTGGTGCCGCTGATAGGGTCTAAAGATCAGTAAGGGGGTGAAGGGAGAGGAGGAATGGCTTCCCCACAGGTAAAGGAGACTAGGGATTAAGGGGCCCTGGTGGCTTGGTGGTAAGGAACTGAGCTGCTAATACAAGAGCACACTGTTCAAATTTACCAGTTACTCCATGGGAAAAAGAAATCTTCTCCTATGCTATTTACTGCCTCTGAAAACCCACTGGAAGGTCAGCTATAGGTTGAGTACTAAATAAGAGGTAGATAATAGGAAGATTCAGAGCTGAAAGGGCAGAATCATAGTGACAGAAGTCCAAAGACACTTGCGATTATTTTCTTCACTAATTTTCTAATATGTTTACACAAAAAGGAGGATTTTCTTTTTGCATAAACTGTGATAGGATTCATATTCAATTACATTGGCCATACCCAGCCTTTAACATACCCACATAGTCACAGCGCATTCCAAGAGGAAGGGGCTCCTATATAATCCTAGGAGACTGTAGGCCTCCACAGTTACTTTGACAGAGGTGACATTAGCAAATAAACCCAACCTGCTTCTACACTTTCTGAGTATCATTTCTGTAAGATTGCCTTCAATTCAAAACAATTTTCGAGAAAGGAAATGTCTCTAAAACCTTTACAAAAAGAAATTTCCACTAGATGTCAGTGTGAGAATGATAATGCCCTGCTAGCCTGCTGCAGTCAGGAAATCAGATAGCACTGGGAAAGTCTACTGTCAGGGATCTCTCCAGAGTACTGAAGAGCAACAATGTCAGTCTAGAGACAAATGCGCACTCGATCTAAGCTGTGGTCTTTGCAGTTGCTTGCTATACATCAGAGAGCTGGACAGTGACTAAGGATGATAGGAAGAATCTAACCAAGTGTCCAGCACTGAATTAATGGCTAAACAAATTGTGATACATGTACACAACACAATAGCATACAACACTAAAGCATAATGATAAATCTATGAAGCACCTCATGATATAGATGAATCAGGAGGGCATTATGCTGAATTTAAAAAGTCAAGTACAAAAGGACAAACATAGTTCTTTTAGACTACTACTATTAGAAGGTCAGGAAATGTTTACATACAGATAGATATGTTCTTTGACAATTACCAGGGATAGATAGAATATGGAGAGAAACATCACTAACTAGTTAGTATCCATGTATTAACAAGGGTGAAAGGAAAGGTTAGACACAGTAAAGGGAAGATCAGCACAATATGTTGAAGACAAAGGAAGATCTCAGAAGGAACACAGGAGTAAAAGAAAACAATGATAAATACTATTTCACCTATAATCATGCAATAATAGAAATAACAATATCATTTATAAGTGAGTATATAGATTGTTGTTATTGTTATGTGATATTGAGTCAACTCTGACTTATAGCAATCCAATGTACAAAAGCCCTGAACCCTGCTCTATCCTGAGTCAATCTGATTGTCTCTGACACACCTACTCCCATTACCCAAGTCACTGAGTCAATCCATCTCATCCAGGGTCGTCTTCTCTGTCGCTCCACCCTTCCAAGCATTATGTCTTTCTCCAAGGACTGGTCCCTCCTTCCAATACGCCCGAAGTATGCCAGATGGAGCTTCAAAATCCTTGCTGCTAAGGAGCAGCCTAGTTTCACTCTCTCCAGGACAGACATATTTGTTCTCTTAGCAGTCCATGGTATATTCAATACTCTTCTCCAGCACCACAGCTCAAAGGCATCAATTCTTCTTCTGTCATCCTTAGTCACTGACCACATTTCTGATCCATAGCAAGTAATTGCGACGACCATGATCTGGATCAGGTACAGGATACATAGATAGATAATATTAAGTTGAACAAGTATGAGAATGCATGTATGGGTGCATTCATAAGCATACATAGATTTGGCAGAAGACATTTTTGTATGTGGTACAAATATATTCAGGTAGTTACTGCTCTGGATGTGTTTGCCAGGTTGTGCCAAGAAATCTGGAAGACAATTACCTCGCCAACTGACTGGAAAAGATCTATATTTATTCCCATTCCAAAAAAAGGTGATCCAACCGAGTGTGGAAATTATTGAACAGTATCACTAAAATCACACACTAGCAAAATTCTGAAGACTATCCAGAAGTGACTGGAACGGTACATTGACAGAGAACTGCCAGAAATACCAGCTGGGTTTAGAAGAGGACGTGGCACTAGAGACATATCCCCAATGTCAGATGGATCTTGGCAGAAAGCAAAGAGGACCAGAGGAATGCCTATCTATATTTCATTGACTATGCAGAGGCATTTGACTGTATGGATCACAACAAATTGTGGCTAACCTTGAGGAAAATGGAAATCACAGAACACTTGACTGTGCTTATTGAGAAACCTATACTTGGACCAGAAAACAGTCCTCAGAACAAAGCAAGGAAACACTGCATGGCTTAAAACCAAGAAAGGAGTGTGTCAGGGATGCATCCTGTCTCCGTACCTTTTCAATCTATATGCAGAACAGATTGTCTGGAAATCTGGGCTTTATAAGGAAGAATTAAAAAATAAAAATAATAATAAAAAAATAAAAAAATTTAAACAATAAGGAAGAATGTGGCATCAGGATTGGAGGAAGAGTCATCAACCACCTGTGTTATGCAGATGACACAACCTTGCTTGCTGAAATTGAGCTGAAGCACTTGCTGCAGAAGGTCAAGGACTGTAATCTTCAATATGGATTGAAGCTCAACATCAAGAAGACAAAGATTCTCACCACTTGGTCAATTGGCAGCACCATGACAGATGGCAAAGAGACTGAAGACGTTAATAATCACAACTGGCTCAGCTCCACAATCAACACTCTTGGCACCAGTAGTCAGGAAATCAAAAGACAAATTGCACTGGGAAAATCTGCTAACAGGGTTCCCTCCAGAAAAGCAACAAGGTCAATCTAGACACTAAGGTGTGCCTAATCCAGACCATGGTCTTCACATTACTTGCTATGCATCAGAAGCTGGACAATGACGAGGAAGATAGAAGAATCAATGCCTTCCAATGGTGGTGCTGAAGAAGAGTCTTAAACATACTGGACTGCCAAGAAAACAAATAGATCTCTCTTGGAGAGGGTGAAACCAAATCTCTCCTTGGAGGCTAGAATTTTGAAGCTCTATCTCACTTACTTGGGGCATGTGGTCAGAAGGGACTGGTCCTTGGAGAAGGACATCATGGTCGAAAGGGTGGAGGGACAGTGCAGGAGAGAAAGACCCCCAAGGAGATGAATTTATACAGTAACTGGGGCAATGGGGGATAGTGTGTTGAAATTAGTGAGGCTGGCTCAGGACAGGGCAGGCTTCAGAGCTGCTGTACATGGGGTTACAATGGGTCACAGGTGACTTGATGGCACATAACAATAACAATAGTAGAGCATACATGAGACAAACGTCTTAGCCATAACTAAAATCTTTGAAGGACTGAGTCACAGGGATTTAGGGTTTAGAGTCATGGTTTCTGGAGATACCTAGTTCAGTTAGCATAACATAATTATAAAGATAATCCTACTTTGGTGATTAAAACAAAACTCCTGGAGTCTAAGGTTCCACTATTGATGTGGAGCAAAGAAGAGTGAAGAAGAGAGTCCAAAGAACTAATGGAGCTCAGCTTCCACCAGCCTGAAACCCACAGAGTTAGATGATGCTCAGCTACCACTACAGGGGCCTCTGACTAGCATCACATTTGAAGGTCCTGGTCAGAGTGGGAGAAAAATGTAGAACAAAATTCAAAATTGCAATTAAGACGATATTAGCAAGAATCATAGAAACTATGATAACTTCTGAGACAATGGCCCTTAGATATCCTTTAAACTTGGCACTGAACTTACTGCTGAAGGTAACTTCTCAATCAAATAATGTGCCTATTATCTAAACAATATCACCTATGAAGAATATGCTTCTCAGAACAGTCAACTACATGAGACCAAAAGGGCAACGTTTGCCCAAAACAAAAATTCTGAAGACAGAAAGGAGCACATTCTTCCTACTTTCTCTTTGCCATTATTTCTATTACTGTTCTATCCCTTCCTGCCCTCTTCCTTGACCAAATGCTGCTCTTTTAACATTTTATTCTTGGTTATTCTAACAATTGAGTGACTCCCTTATGTCACTAAAGGCCTGTCTATTGTTTGGTTGAAAGTTGAGCAAGTGGGATGAGTTTTGCTCCACGTTCAAAGGGTGTATGTGGGCTATGTAATAAATCTTAGGGGTTTTACAGACTCTGTATATGACCAGTGAGGCTGGCCATTTTTAAAAAATTATTATTATTTTGTGTATGTGTACCGTCAAATAGGATCTGACTGGTATGGGAGGAGATTGCCCCTCCTTCTCCAGCAGACCATCTGGTAGATTTGAACCACATACCTCTGGAATTACAGTGCAGCTTCTTGCCACTAGGCCACCAGAGTTCTCCAAGCCTGGCCATTCTTATGGTTTTTTTGTTCCACATTTTCTCTCAATTTATCGAGGGCCTTCTATTGAAGTCTTCCTTAGAGTGATCAAAAGTGACATCCAGACAATGCATAGTTCAGGTCTCAGAGTGGTAAAAGTCGAACTGCATGTGTTCCATTAGTCCTTTGGACTGTTGTTGTTGCTGGGTAACATCAAGTTAAGTATGATTCACAACGACCCTATGAACAATAGATCTGAACCCTGTCCTATTCTGTGCCATCCTCATCATCTCTGACACACTTGTGTCCATTGATGCAGTCATCACTGTGTCAATCCGTCTCAAGGGTCTTCCTCTCTTTCTCTGACCCTCCACCTTTCACAGCCTCTTGGTCTAGGTCTAACTATTACATGAGCAAAATTAATTAAATAAATTAATGAGATTCTCATTCTTCTCAGTGTTAGCCATAATTAATTATGATCCACACAGTTAAATGCCTTTCCATTGTTATTAATAGACAATTTTTGGTATTCATTGTTTTCTGCCAGGATTCATCTGAGATCAGCAAGAATACCTCTGGTACCATGGCCTTTTCTAAATTCAGCTTGAACTTCTAGCAGTTCTCTATGTACTGTTCTGGTTGGTTTTGAATGATCATCAGCAGTATTTTGCTTGCATGTGACAGTATTGATATTGTTCAATAATTTCCACATTCTGTTGGATCACCTTTTTGGGGAATAGGAACAAATATAGACCTTTCCCAGTCAGTTTAGCCAGGAAGCTGTCCTCCAAATTTCCTGGCAAAGACTGGCGAGCATGTGGTAGGTCGGCAAAAGAGAAGAAGCCCCTTAACCAGATGGACTGACATAGTGACTGCTACAATAGGCTCTAGTATGTCAGAAACTGTGAGAATGGTACAGGATAGGACAGGGTTCAGATCTGTTGGCCAAAGGATTTCTATGGGTAGTATACTCAACTCAACAGCACCTAACAAGAATATAACATTTCCAAACACAATGTCCCTTTCCAAGGAAAAGCTTCTCCTAGTAACATGCCCAAAGTAGGAGAAACAAAGTTTCACCATCTTTGCCTATAAAGAACACTCTTCTCCTGTCATCCATATTCATTGTCCAGCTTCCAGATGCATAGCTAGTGATTGAAAAGATCATAGCCTGAATCAGTTACACCTTAGTCCTTCAATGGACATCATTGCTCTTCAATAACTTGGAGAGGTCCCGGATTGCATACTTGTGCAATGCAATACACTTGCTAATTTCTTCACTGCTGATATACCAAGGGTGTTCAGCAAGCAAGGTTGTGCCATCTGTGTAATAAAGTTTGCTGATGCGTTTTCTTCCAGTTCTAATGCCACATTTCTCTTCATCAAATTTAGCTTCACAAATTATTTGCTCAGCATACAGATCAAACAAGTATGGAGAAAGGATACAACTCTGGCACACATCTTTCCTGATTTTGAACTATGCAGTGTTCCTTTGCTTCACTCAGATAACAGCTTCTTCGTCTAGGCATAGATTTTGTATGGACACAATTAAGTGTTCTGGGATTCTCATTCTTCTCAATGTTAGCCTTAATTGTTACAATCCAGACAGTCAAATGCCTTTACATTGTCAATAAAACACAGATAAACATTCTTCTGGTTTTCTCTACTTTCAGTAAGAATTTACCTGACATCAGCAATGACACCCCTGGTGCCACAGCCTCTTCTAAACTCAGCTTGAACTTAGAGCATGTATCTATCAATGTACTGTTCTAGTCTTTTTTAAAAAAAATTATCTTTAGCAATATTTTGCTTGCATATGATTTTTTAAAAAGATACAAAGATAGTTTTACTAGAAAGTTAATCTCAAAAGACAAGACTGGAAAGGAATTATAAAAGAGGCTGCTTACATGTGATATTATTTTTTTTTACATGTGATATTAATGATTAATGTGTCATCCAGTTGCCTGCGACTCATAGCAACCTCATGTACAACAGCCAAAAGTAATTGGTAGACACAGAAGAATTTAATGAAACAATGTATGAGCAAGAGCCTGTGTTAATGACGGAAGAAATTCGACCTATTCTCAAAGAGTTGGCAAAAAAACAAGATCCCCGGAATTGATGGTATACCAATTGACATATTTCAACAGATACTGCCTTGGATGTGCTCACCAAGTTGTGCCAAGAAATCTAGAGGACAACCACCTGACCAACTGACTGGAAGAGATCTATATTTGTTCCCATTCCAAAGAAAGGTGATCCAACAGAGTGCAGAAATTATTGAACAATATCATTAATAACACATGCAAGCAAAATTCTGCTGAAATTTTTCAAAAAATGACTGGAACAGCACATCAACAGAGAACTGCCAGAAATGCAGGCTGGATTTAGAAGAGGCTGTGGCACTAGGGTTGTTATAGCTAATGTTAGATGGATCTTGGCTGAAAGCAGAGAGTACCAGAGGAATGTATCTGTGTTTCATTGACTATGCAAAGGCATTTGACTGTGTGGACCACAACAAACTGTGACTAATGATATTGTTTGATAATTTTCACATTCTGTTGGGTCATCTTTCTTTTTTTTTTTCTGGGTCATCTTTCTTAAGGATGTGATCAGATATATAACTCCTCCAGATAGCTGGCCAGTCAGATGTCCTCCAAATTTCCTGGCATAGGCTAGTGAGCACATCTAGGGTTGCATGTTAGTTGAAACATCAGTTGGTATCCCATCAGTTCCATCAATGTCTGCAATGTAGCTTGAACTTTTTCCTTCATTAACATTGACTCTTATTGATAGGATATTTCTTGGACTTTTTCAGGTTGACCAATTATTTTTGGTAAAGTGACTTTGTTATTCTTCCATCTTCTTTTCATACTTCCTGGATCATTGAAGAGTTTACCCATAGCATATCTCAATATTCCAACCCAATACTTGAATTTGTTTGTCTTTTTTTTTCCTATTTGAGAAATGCTGAGTGAGTTCTTCCCTTTTTATTCTCTGACTCCAGGTCTTGCCATGATTAATTATAATATTTTACTTTTTCTTCTCGAGCTACTCTTTGAGATCTTCCATTCAGCTCTTTTACTTTGGCATCTCTTTCTTCCTTTTGTTTCGTCTTCCCAGGACTCTAATGCAGTTTTTTATAGCCTCTTCTGACATATATTTTAGGGTTTTTCTTTCTCCTGTCTTTGCAATGACCTTTTGCTCTCCTCATGGATGGTATCTTTGATGTCATACTATAGCGCCCATTATGGGTGTTCAGTGACTCAAATTTGTTCTTAAGATGATTTTTCAATTCTAGTAGGATAAACTCAAGGTCATATTTTAGTTTTTGTGGACTTGTTTTCATTTTATTCAGCTTCAGTCTGAACTTGTGCATGAATAATTGATTGTCTGTTCTACAATCAGCACCTGGCCTAGTTTTAACTGCGGACAGTCAGCTTCTCCAATGATTCTTTCCACAGATGTAGTCAATATGATTCCTCTGCAGCTTCTCAGGTGAGGTCCACATGTAAAGTCACCTACTATGTTTTTTAAAAAGGTATTTTCTCTGAATAAATAACTGAACAAAGAAAATTCATTTGGTTGTTCTCCAGCCTCATTTCTGTCACCAAGACCATATTTTCAGATTACCATTCCTTCCTTACGTTTTCTGACTTTTGCATTCCAGCAACTAATAATTATTAATTATTATTGGTTGTATGTTTGGTCAATTTCAAACTGCAAAAAATTGATAGAAATCCTCAATCTCCTCTTCTTTGGCTTTAGTTGTTGGCGTATATAATAATAACAGTCTCATTCACAGGTCTTTCTTGTATGCAAATAGATATTATCCTATCACTCACACCATTGTATTTTAGGAAACATCTTGAAATTGTCTTTTTAATTATCAATGCAACACCATTTCCCCTCAGTTTTTCATTCTTGGCATAGTAGATCTTATGATTGCCTGATTCAAAGTGACTCATACCAGTCTGTATCAGCGAATGCCTAGAATGTCGATCTTCATGCGTTCAATTTCATTTTTTTAAAACTTCCAGTTTTCTTATAATTATATTTCATACGCTCCTTGTTCCAATTATTAATGGTTGATTGCACCTGTTTCTCCTAATTTTTTTAGTGACTTCTCATCTGGGCTCTACCTCTAATACTAATACTAATACTAATACTAATACTAATACTAATACTTGCCCATGTTCCTCTGTAGTTCATAGGATTGTTGTAGGCCTGTTATTTTGGAAGTGGATGGCCAGTTCTGCTTCCTAGTCAGTCTTAAGTGTAGGAGTTTTGCTGCAATCTGTGTACCACAGATGACCCTTCTGGCATTTGAAGTGTGGGTAGCATAGCTTCCAGCATCACAGCAACCCACAGTTACACTAGTACAGCTGACTGACAGATAAGTGATGTACTGATAAGAGAACAGTATAAACAAGCAAGCATATACACACGTAAGTATGTTGTTGTTATTGTTGTTGTTAAGTGCCGTAGATGACTCATGGTGACCCTAAGAATGAAAGACCTGAATACTTATATAACTTTCATTGTTTCTCCAAGTTCACAGAGTTTCTGGAGGCAAGGTATTTCGGAAGTGGATGCCACTCCTGCTTCCAAACTTGTTTTAATTGGGGAGCTCCACCAAGCACTGTCCACCGTGGGTAACCGTTATTGCCTTTGACACATCAGGATCACAGTGTTCAGTGTTCAGCATCACAGCAACCACAAGTTACCTCTGTACAGCAAATGGAGAGACCCGTGCTATGTCACTTAGAAGAATGTTTGACCAAAAACAATTAAAACCAGGCCTGAGTGCCACAGTTAAAATCACCATGGGTGTGTATGAAGTACAAGATGTGAGGTAAACAATTGTTTTTATACATCTTTGTTTTCTTTATTGTTCTACTGCTTATCTTCTTGATCTGGATAGGGAGAGACCAACATTGCACCTTAGATGGCAGCTCGCAAGCTTTTAAGACTCCAATTGCTACTCACCAGATCAGGTAAGCCATAATGTTTCAAAGCACTTTTTAAACATGTCTTAAGTCAGAATGCATCTTAAAATTACCCTCATGATTTTTATTGCTTACATAGTAAAACTAACTTCAAAAGTTACAGAACAGGTGTGAGCAACTTGGAAGAAATTTCTAGAAACAACACTGTTAGGGGGAGTGAAGTGTGTTGTTCATCAGACCTGTTTTGCAACATTCCTGAAGCGAGAGTCAAAAGTAATTTAGCTCCAGATAATTGAAAAACCAGCCTAGCAACAGTGGCTGTTGTTCTGTTGTATTAGAATAGAAAAAACACACACTCAGTCTTACATACTTTGGTCTTGCTGCTAGGAGAGGCCAGTCCTTGGAAAAGGACATGACCCTTAGAAAGGTTGAGAATAAAAAAAACCCAACAACACAAAAAAACCCCAAAAAAATAAAAAAAAGAAAGGTTGAGAATCAGTGAAAGAGAGAAATACCATCAGTGAGATACACTGATACAATCATCTCACTGGGACAATCATCTCAGTTATGTCAGGAATGATGAGGATGGTTCAGGATAAGGGAAGGGTCAGGCTTGCTGCTTATAGGGTTGCTATGAGTCATCAGCACATAACAACAGCTGAACAGTTTCTATATATACAAGTCAGTAACACAGATCACATTTTTTGAGTTGTGCATCCATTTTTATCTTTCTTTTCTGAGTTTTTCCTTCCTGCTTCATATAAACTCATTGTCCTCCTATCTAAAGTACCTATCTAATCAAATTACTGCTGTCAATTTTATCTTCTTTACATAGTTTTTTTAAAGGGCCTAATGCTCAAAACAGGCATACTTTACTAATTAAGATAAACTATGTTGTTGTTACGTGCCATTGAGTCATTTGTGACTCTATGTACAAGAGCCCTAAATGCCGTTCTATCCTGTGCCAAGCTCGCTGTCTCAAACACATTCATTCCAACCACTCCACTCACAGAATCAATCCATCTCATCAAGGGTCTTCCTCTCCTGTGCCGTCCCTCCACTCTCCCAAACATGATGTCCCTCTCTAGGGACCAGTCCCTCCTTGCAACATGCCCAAAGTATGCTAGATGAAGCTTCAGAATCCTTGACTCCAAGGAGCATTCTGGCTTCACCCTCTCCAAGACGAACCTGTTTGTTCTCCTAGCAGTCCATGGTATATCCAACACTCTTCTCCAGCACCACAACTCAAAGGCAGCAATTCTCTTTCTATGATCCCTATTCACTGTCCAACTCTCCGTAATTGCAAAGACTATAGCCTGGATCAGGCGCACCTTAGTCTCCAGTCTGACATCGTTGCACTTCAGTACTGTTGAGAGGTCCCTCACAGCTGACTTTCCCAATGCAATTCGTCTCCTGATTTCCTGGCTGCTGATAACAAGAGTGTTGACTGTGGAACCAGGTAAATGAAAACTGTTAACTGTCTCAATCTCTTCACCATCCATACTGATGCTGCCAATTGGCCCAGTGGTGAGAATCTTTGTCTTCTTGATATTGAGCTTCAACCCATATTGAAGACTGCAGTCCTTGACCTTCTGCAGCAAACACTTCAGGTCCTCCTCAGTTTCAGCAAGCAGGGTTGTGTCATCCGCATAACGCAGGTTGTTGATGATTATTCCACCAATCCTGATGCCACATTCCTCCTTGTACAGCTCAGCTTCTTGGATGATCTGTTCTGCATACATATTGAAAAGATATGGAGACAAAATACATCCCTGATGGACCCCTTTCTTGATTTTGAACCATTGAGTGTCTTCCTGCTCTGTTCTGACGACTGCATCTTGGTCCAAGTATAGGTTTGCATTAGCACAATCAAATGTTCTGGGATTCCCATTCTTCTCATAGTCAGCCACAGCTTGTTGTGATCCACACAGTCAAAAGCCTTTGCATAGTCA
>NW_006400196.1:236160-247310 GCF_000299155.1 Elephantulus edwardii | reverse complement strand
CCTCTTCTAAATCCAGCCTGCACATCTGGCAGTTCTCTGTTGACATATTGTTCCAAACGTTTTTGGATAATTTTCAGCAGAATCTTGCTTGCATGTGATAACAATGATAGTGTTCGATAATTTCAACACTCTGTTGGGTCACCTTTCTTTGGAATAGGAACAAATATTGATCTCTTCCAGTCGGCCAGCTGGCTGTCCTCCAGATTTCCTGGCACAACCTAGTGAGCACATTCAGGGCAGTGTCTGTTTGTTGAAATAAATCAATTGGTATGCTGTCAACTCCTGGAGCCTTGTTTAGAGTTTGGTTTTAAAAAAAACTTTAGGGTTGTTTTTTTTTTAAGATATAACAATAATCTCAGGGCAATAGTTTCAAAGAGGGGTAATTGTGAACTTCTTTACAATTTTTTTGAAGACATGTTGCATTACCAATGCTTTTTATAGCAAAGAAGATGATACAGAAATGGGAAAATGTGGGCATTGATACATTTACGTAAAAGAAAAAACATTTTATAAAGGTAGACATTGAATGTGAGAAAGTTTTGGGAATATTTTACTCATTTTTTCCTTTTTATGTACATATAAAAATGATATGTTATTTAAATATCTATTTCTAATTACATCTAAAAGATTTGTGCATGTTTTTTCTTTGTTACTGTGTTTTTTTAATGGTGCATAATGATGTTTTGGAGTCTGTGAATTATAGCTATGATAACAATTGACTGCTCTTTATGAGGCAGGGGCTTCAAATCTACCATCTGCTCCTCAGGAAAAAGATGGACAATCTTCTGTCCCAGAGTTTACTGCCCCTGAAAATTCGCTTAAGGGTCAACTATGAGTTGGTGCTGGCTCCATGGTACAGGTACTTAACAAAAATAATGAGTGGGACACATTTTTTCATAATGTCATTTATCCTTCTAGCAATCCTGTGAGGTGGTGGTGGTTATTGTAGTTACGTACTATTGAGTTACCTGCAACTCATAGGAACCCTCTGTACAACAGCTCTGTACTCTGCTCTATACTGAGCCAACCTTATTGTCTCTGACACATCTACCCTCATTAACCCAGTCACTAAGCCAATCTATTTCACCAAGAGTCTTCCTTTATTGTGCTGTCCCTCCATCCTCCCAAGCATAACCTCCCTCACTAAGGATTGGTCCCTCCTTGCAACATGCCCAAGGTCAGATGGAGCTTCAGAATCCTTGCTTCCAAGGAGCAGCCTGATTTTACCTTCTCCAGGATGAACCTGTTTGTTCTCCTAGCAGTCCATGGTAATTCAATACTCTTCTCCAGCACCACAGCTCAAAGGCATCAATTCTCCTTCTATCATCTTTAGTCATTGTCTAGCTTTCTGATGCATAGCTAGTAATTGCAAAGACCTTGTCCTGGATCAGGCACAACTTAGTCTCCAGACTAACATCATTGCTCTTCAATATGCTGGAGAGGTTCCCTGACAGCAGATTTTCCCAATGGATTAATCTTTTTATTTCCTGGATGCTAGTACCCTCAGCGTTAATTGTGGAACCAAGCAAAATGAAGCTGTTAAAAATCTCAATCTCTTCACCGTCTATCATGATGCTGCCAGTTGGCCCAGTGGTGAAAATATTTTTCTTGATGTTGAGCTTCAATACATATTGAAGGCTGCAATCTTTGATTTTCTGCAGCAAATGCCTTGGGTCTTCCTCAGTTTTGGCAAGCAAGGTTGTGCCATCTACATAACGTGGGTTGTTGATGAGTCTTTCTCCAATCCTGATGCCACATTCTTCCTTATAGAGCCTGGCCTCCCAGATGATCTGTTCCACAAAGAGACTGAAAAGGTAGGAAGATAGGACACATCCTTGGTGTACAGCCTTCCCAATTTTGAACCATGCTGTGTTTCCTTACTCTGTTCTGATAACCACCTCCTGGTCCAAGTATAGGTTT
The DNA here is from genome assembly GCF_000299155.1 of Elephantulus edwardii. Taxonomy (NCBI): domain Eukaryota; kingdom Metazoa; phylum Chordata; class Mammalia; order Macroscelidea; family Macroscelididae; genus Elephantulus; species Elephantulus edwardii. The sequence goes on along the minus strand of NW_006400196.1, from coordinate 245,390 downwards.
TGTATAAAAACAATCAAGTATCCTGGGATTCTTATTTTTCTGTTAGCCTCAGTTTGTTGTGATTCACACAGTCAAAAGCCTTTGTATAGGCAATGAAATACAGAGAGACATACCCCTGGTGCTCTCTGCTTTCAGCCAAGATCCATCTAACATTACCTCAGCCTCTTCTAAACCTAGCCTGTACGTCTTGTAGTTCTCTGCTGATGTGCTGTTCCAGTAATTTTTGGGTAATTTTCAGCAGGATCAGGCTTGTATGTGATATTAATGATATTGTTATATCATTTCTGTGCTCTTTTGAATCACCTTTGTAATGGGAACAAATATGGATCTCTTCTAGTCAGCTGGCCAGCTGGTTGTCTTCTAGATTTCTTGGCACAACTTGGTGAGCATGTCCAGGGCAACATCTGTTTGTTGAAATATGTCTATTGGTATGCAATTCTGTAAAGTAGATACTTTTATTCTATTTTACAAATGAAGAAATAGAAGTTCAGAGACAAAGGCTAGTATGTAGTAAAAGTGACATTTGGGCCCAAGTCTATTGACTCTTGAAACAAGGTTTTTAACCTCTGTATTCGGCCATCTCTGGGGAGCTCTGGTGGCTCCAAGTTCCCTCTTGGGCAGTGAGAGCTAGCTAGCTTTTTGAGCATAGGCCTTCCTTGGAGATCACTAACAGGCAGGGAATTATTGGAGCCTGCCCTATTCTGTAAACACTCGAGGACTCAAAGACAGTGTAGTCTGCAGGACATGATAGCGCGCTCTCTCTCTCTCTCTCACACACACACACACACATACACACAGAGATAGTGCAAATTATAGATGATTTCTTTTCACCAGAAAGTTCTTGCTTTTCCCAGTTCTCTACATCCCTAGTTCCATACAGAGGGAAGATAAGAATAAGGGTATTGTGGTTGCCACTAAGGTGTGAACAAGGGAGCTGATGCCATGCAAGCTTTCTTTTGAGTGACTGTTTCTAAAGTGTTGATGTCTGCTATAAAAAGGTCACCTGGCCTTTTCTTTTTTTTTAGTGACTAGGGATTCTAATCTTCTTGGTGTGACTAGTATTTAATGTGAATAGCACTTCAGAAACTTCAGGGGAATAAAATCACAAGGGAGAATGAGTCTGCTCACAGGTATATAAGGGAGTTAGCAAGAGAAGACTTCCTGGGAGGAGAGTTTTGAAAATAGGAGCCAACATTAAAAAGCTGGAATTCAGAACCATAAAGAGACCCTTGCTGACCAGAACCTCATTACAAGGATCTAGTCATTCTTTCTTGGGGTTAAAAAAGTGTCCACTGAGACAATTTGGTTTATCTAATCTTTCTGTAATTTTAAGCTATTCTCTCCTCTACAAATAATTATAGATGCTGTAACCCCAAGAATACTTTCAAATACCCATCCCTGGGTTGTTGTTGTTATGTGCCGTCGAGTCACTTGCGACTCATAGTGACCCTATGTACAACCGTCCTAAACTATGCTCTGTCCTGTGCCAATTGTACTGCCTCCAAAACACCCATCCCGATTACCCCAATTACTGAATCAATCCACCTCATAGAGGGTCTTCCTCTCTTGCGCGGTCCCTCCACCTTCCCAAGCATGATGTCCCTCTCCAAGGACCTCTCCCTCCTTACAACATGTCCAAAGTATGTCAGATGAAGCCCCAGAATCCTTACCTCCAAGAAGTAGCCTGGTTTAACCCTCTCCAGGATGAATCTGTTTGTTTTCTTGGCAGTCCATGGTACATTCAATACTCTTCTCCAGCACCACAGCTCAAAGGCATCAATTCTCCTTCTATCCTTCCTAGTCATTGTCCAACTCTCTGATGCATAACAAGTGATTGCAAAGACCACCTTAGTATCCAGAGTGACACCATTGCTCTTCAGTGCCCTGGAGAGGTCACTAACAGCAGACTTTCCCATCGCAATATGTTTTTTTATTTCCTGGCTACTGGTGCCAAGAGTGTTGACCGTGGAGCCAAGCAGACTAAAGCTGTTAACAATCTCAATCTCTTCACCATCCCTGGGTTAGTAGGATAAAATATATTGTAACAGACTTTAAAGACTTTTTTTTTTATGCAACAGCAAGAGATAAGAGGTTTATTGCGGAGCTCCGGGCGACCCTTATCTCTCGCAGGAGACAGAGGAGTCGACCGCGAGCAGACAAAGTTGGGTTTTTTAATACACTTTAGGGGGATACAACTGGGTATCAGCTTCTCATTGGGTGATGAGACTTTAAAGACTTTTGTGCACTATTCCTTCCTAAATCCTCATATTTTCTCCTGTTACCCTTTCCCTTTCCCTAAAATGCACTCTGGTAGTGCAGTCCTTAGATATGCTGCTAACCCAGAGGTGGTCTTCTTTGGGAGAAAGATGTGCTAGCTCCTCCCATGCGATATACAGCCTTAGAAATCCACTAGGAGTCTGTTCCTTCAATAGCAGCAAGTGAAAATGCACATACACACACACACCACACACACACATTTCCAACCACTCTCAATTAATTGTAGTTCCACAAACACACTAGAGTTGTCACTTCTCTGCCTCTGGATCCCTGTACCTCTGTTTCCGTCTCCTTCACACTCTCAATGTTTCTATCCTGGTCACATGGTAAGTTGGTCTTCTTCCAAGATCCAGCTTCTTTCTCTGAATTCTCAGTGTTTTGCAGAGCATTGATCAATCACATGGTCATGGATAATGTGCCTGCCTGCTTACCTCTAGATGTGTGCTCCTTTAGTAAACAACTCAATATGGTGATTTCATAATAATAATATGGTGAGGAATATGATGAAGCATGTTGACCTTATTCTGATGAATCATACAGAAAGAAATGGGAAACGAGACTGTGACTGAGTATCTATCAAGCACAAGTTAAAAAAAAGGGGGGGGAGTGGAGCTGTTACCATCTCTAAGGCTTCAGAATGAAGCTTAACTGAAGAAGGTTCTGGACCCAATGAGAATGAAACATCCTGATGACAAGACACATTAGCTCTTCAAGAGCACAACAGTGGTTCTAGTAGGCTATTAGGAGACCCAGGGAATGGGGTTTGCAGGAGGTCCTCCTCAGAAATTGTTGTTAAAAATCGCCTCTCGATTTTCTTCTCAAACAGGTGACAGTGATGTTATTATGCAGAATGGGAGATGGACTTGTGCGTATGAATGTCTAGGTATACTGATATTGTAATAGTTCTTGGGGAGAAAATGAAATCTCTTAAATACTAGAATTTAGCAATATTAAGTATTTAAGTCTTAACGTTTCAAACTTTTCAGTGCAAATGGTACCACCTATTTATTACTATTATTATTAAAGGTTAACATGACTGTCTAATGCCCCTAGAGTCAAACATTCAGGCAGGGGGTGTATTTAGGAGGGTTCAACAGAACTCTGGACTTTTAAAATCCAAGAGTGGGAGGCCCTCACATGTAAATAAATCTTTTCGTCTTTAAAACAGAATAAACGAAAACAAATGGTTATCATGACGTCTATTTTGACATGGTAGCAACAACATATGTTTCAGAATAAAGATATCCTTGAGTTTTCCAAATGATGACCTTTTAAAAGCAAACCACCAGGTCTTTTCTTCCAAGGTGCCTCTTAGCAGGTTCCCAACCACCAACCTTTTGGGTAGTACACAGGGACTATAAAATGAAATAGAACCCAAGATTTGAGGCTAACAACTCAAGAACAGAAGAACTGAAAGTCTTTTTTAAAATATTAACTCAGAGTAAATTCACTATGAATAATCACAATTTGACCCCAGAATGTTCAAGAGTTCTTACTTGCCGCAATGAAATAAGTACCAAGAAATTGCCTGTAATAAAATATGTGAAGCACTAAGAGTGATTAACTTCTAAACATCAAAAGTGTAAATGACTGGCTGCTACTTCTTATCTATTCTGAGGTGAAGGAAGAGAGCCGGGGAATGCCTCGTGGCTACAAACTGCTCTCCTGCCCGCTTGTGAGGTTGAAATCGTCAGCCACCACAACACAAGGGTACTTCTTGAAAAACCACAGCCAAACAAAGGGAGACAAACAGTAAGAGAATCGGCTTCTGAAAAGCAGAAATGGCTAAGGCAGATCACCACTTGAGAGATCTGAGATGAATGATCCTAGAAAGGGAAGGGTAGAAGCACTCAGCTCTCCCCAGGAGTGGTTTCCGGGGTTCCCCGGCTCACAGCTATTTGGGAAGTGGAGGTCTCAGGTGTTCCTGCTAGCGCTGGTAAAGCGTGTGGCTCCTTTAATTCCAGGACCACGCGGCTCAGAAGGCTTTTGAGCAGCTGCATTTCTTGGAGCAGAAGGTCCACGCCGGGTTTGAGGCCTTCTGCTGACTGTTCCAAAGGGGAGAGCGGGGCGCAGGCCGGGGGCCCAACAGTGGGGGCACCGCCCACGCGGAACAGTAGTCCCGAGGAGGTGGTGTTTGGGTTGGAGGTGACATAAGGGACTGATCTGGATACCGCCGGAGGCTTTCTGAAGGAAAGCGGCTTGTTACTGGGCGCCAAGGCTGCGGGCTGCGGTGCGGGGGCGGTGGTGAACCCCAGGTCCGGAGCAGAGCCTGCCAACAGGACGCACGGAGCTTGGCCCGAGGGCAAGGGACAGGCGTGGAGAGGGCGAAAAAGGCGGAAATAGGTTGTTTTGGGGTAGTTTTTTTAACGTGACAGAGTGGAGCAGGGTGAAGAGGGAGGTATTAAGAGACAAGCAAGGGGAGGCGGGGAGCTAGGGAAACGAAAGGGTGCTCCGAGGTGCGCAGGGGGAGGGGCGGTCCCCGAAGATCGAGCAGGGAGTGGCGGCTCCACTGTCACTCACCGCGCCCGGGGAGCTGCAGCCACGGGCTGCGTTTCCGCACGCTGCGGGTGGCGGTGGCCGCCTCGCACCAGTACGATTCCAGCTCCTCTACCTCCGGATCCGGGACCGTGTACTCGGCGCCCCAGTCGAAGCGGCGCGCAACACGGCTGTACTTGTAGAAGGCGAACTGCAGCGGCGTGTCGCGCTTGTGCGGGTGCAGGCGCGTGACGCAGCGCACCACCACCCCGCCGGGCGTCGCGCCGCGGGCCTCCACGTGCCCCATCACCCGCAGAACCGGCGCCGGGAACAACTCTGCGAAGAGGGCGGGCTAGTGGCTGAGGACGCCCGGGGGAGGGGGGATGAACTGACTCCTACGTGTGCGCAGCCGGCGACCCCTCTGTCCCTCCCGTTTCCTTCGGAAGCTCCTCATCACCCGGAGACCCAAGAGAGGACTCGGGGTTGTCGGACGTTTCATTGTCTCATCCCGTCTGATACTCAGCACGACTGAGAAGCAGAGATGCAGAGCTTGCCATGTGTGTCCCTGCAGTTTCCCTGACGCTCTAGAAGCTGTTCCTTTGCCCCTGTCCCACAGAACCCCCTATCACAGCTGTTGTCATTCAGGCTCAGGTTCGGGCCACTATGTGGGGTCCCAAACGGAGTAAGAAACTAGGGTGTGAGTTTGAGCTGGAAAGGTGGGCACCCGCCCCAGGAGGGCAATATATAGGTCAAGTACACCATCACCATGGAGGAACTAAGAGCAAGCAGAAAAATTCTACTTGCGCCAGTTCTTGAGTCTCCCAGACTGTCCCTCTCCCAGAATTTCCCAGTGCTCGTTTGCTCCCCTCCTGGGTCTCAGGGCTCCCGCACCTTGCACGGTCACGGCCACCTTGGCGGAGAACATAGGCGCGCTCTCCACAGGGATGCGCATGGTGCCAGAGCACTGGTAGCGCCCGCTATCACTGGTGCGCGCCTGTGGCACCGTGTAGTTGGAGCTGGAGTGGAAGTAGCGCACCGCCTGGCCATCGCGATAGTAGTGAAGCTTGTAGACGACCTTGTCGTACCAGCCGCGACAGCGCATGACCAGAGACTCGCCTTCGAAAACTGCTGCATAGGGCACCTGCAGGATCAGCCAGTCTACAACATAAAATGCAGACACATTGGACTCCAAGAGAAGTCCAGCCCCAGAGATCTCGTCCCGTCACATTTTTCTCCCAGCTCTGCGCCCATGCATACTATATATACACTATTCCTCCCCTTGATACCAGCCACCCCCTCCTCAATCCTGATGTTTTACAAGATGAGTGGGGAGGTGAGAGATGTTGACCCATTTCGATACAAGAGTGGTAAAGATGCCTCAAACTTGGTTCTAGCCAACATTGCTTTTAAGAATTACGTTTCAGTTCCTTAGGATGGCATCAGTACCTTCCTGAGAAGGCCCCTGCTTGCCTATTCATCACGGTGTCAGAATTCTCCGCTTTACTATTTCTCTGTTAATCTTCAGACCTTTCACTCTTAACGCAGGTTAGATTCTAACCTGAACTGCTGCTAGAAGACTTGCACCTTCCTTGAGTATTTGAACCTGCTATTTCCTCAGCTAAGAAATACCCTCTTCACCTGATCAGATTAATGTTTGGTTGTTTTTCTGGTCTATGTTTAGAATTTATCTCCTCTAGAAAACATCCCGGACTACCCCATCCCCTCCAGGACAGCCTCAGGCACCTTCCATAGTACCCCAAATTTACCGTATTACCATCATCATGTTGTTGTTGTTGTTGTTATGTGCCGGTTGTTAAGTCACTTGTGACTCATAGCGACCCTATGTACAGCAGCCCTAAACTCTGTTCTGTCGTGTGCCAATCTCATTATCTCCGACACACTCATCCCCATGACCCCAGTCACCAAATCAATCCATCTACTAGAGTGCCTTCCCCTCCTGCGCCTGCCCTCCACCCTCCCAAGCATGATGCCCTTCTCCAAGTACTGGTCTGTCCTTACAACATGACCACAGTATGTCAGATGGAGCCTCAGAATCCTTGCCTCTAAAGAGCAGCCCAGTTTAACCCTTTCCAGGATGAAGCTGTTTTCTTAGCAGTCCATGGTACCCACAATACTCTTCTTCAGCACCACAGCTCAAGGGCATCAATTCTCCTTCTATCCTCCTTAGTCATTGTCCAACTCTCTGACGCATAACAAGTGATTGCAAAGACCATAGCCTGTATCAGATGCACCTTAGTCTCCAGAGAGACACCGTTGCTCTTCAGTACTTTAGAGAGGTCCCTAACAGCAGACTTTCCCATCTCAATACGTCTTTTTATTTCCTGGCTGCTGGTGCCAAGAGTGTTGATTGTGGAGCCAAGCAGTCTAAAGCTGTGAACAATCTCAATCTCTTCACCATCGCTCCTACCATAGCTAACATAAACCAAGTGTCATTTAAGGTTTATGCAATTAGAGTATTTCTGTATGTAGAAGTCATGAACTGTTTACTTTCAGTTCTGCAAGAAATAACCACTGTGTATCATAGTATCTTTCCAATGAAAAAGACAAAGATGAGTTGTTGTTGATGTTGATGTTAGGGAACAAAGGAAGTAGAGGAGTAGAAAATAATCTCAATTTCTCTACGAACAGTCATTTATGTGATCCAATGAAGCTTGGGCGACTCCTCAAGAAAACTGCACTGAGTTTCTCTTTACTACTTGAATAGGAACCATCCCCTGACATCACATTTTAAGCAACTTTTAACTAATAGTTGTTGTTGTTGTTATGTGCCGTCGAGTCACTTGCGACTCATAGCAACCCTATGTACAACAGCCCTAAAACCTGTGCCAATCTCACTGCCTCTGACACACCCATGACGATTACCCCATCTCATAGAGGGTCTTCCCCTCTTGCGCCGTCCCTCCACCCCCCAAGCATGATGTCCCTCTCCAAGGACCTGTCCCTCCTTGCAACATGCCCAAAGTATGTCAGACGAAGCCCCAGACTCCTTGCTTCCAAGGAGTTGCTTGGTTTAATCCTCTCCAGGATTCATTTGTTTGTTTTCTTGGCAGTCCATGGTACATTCAATACTCTTCTATAGCACCACAGCTCAAAGGCATCAATTTTCCCTCTGTCCTCCCTAGTCATTGTTCAACTCTGTGATGCATAACAAGTGATTGCAAAGACCATGGCCTGTATCAGGGGCACCTTAGCCTCCAGAGAGACACCGTTGCTCTTGAGTACTTTAGAGAGGTCCCTAACCGCAGACTTTCGCATCGCAATACGCTTTTTGATCTCCTGACTGCTGGAGCCAAGAGTGTTGACTAATAGTAGGCAAGCTAAAAAACATATTTTACTCTTGAGAATTGTGCGCTTTAAAAATATTATCCAGTGAGACCAAATGGACAAGTTACTAGAAGTAATGAGAATGTTGATACAAACTGAAGAATGTCACTGATGCCACTGGCAGGAATTATTGAGTGGGAATCTTTTTTACAATAAAATATTTTTTAAAAAAGAAATGGCAGTGTAAATATGAAGTGTGTATAAATGCTAATTTGAACAGTGAATGCTGTCCCTTAAATTTCAAATACAAATTATGATCTACCAGGCTTAGATTACAATTACTCCATGTGAATTAGTTAATCCTCTGCCTTAATCAACAAATTATTGTTTCTTCTCTTGTCTTGTATTTAAACCCAACAAGGAAGCTAGTTTCTTGACTGACACCATGTATTCATGTATGTTTCTGTTACAAAATTTTGATAAATACTCTGCTCAGTTACTTTTTTCTTTCACAATATGTAATCATTTTTAGTCTTCATTACAATCAATAGGCTAGATATTGTTTTTGTCCTAATTTCACTGCTGTGAAAACTGTGGCACAACCTATTCAATTAAGAGTTATTCCCCTACACAGTTGAAGGTCCTGGATAGATTGGATGAAAATGTGTTATAAAGCTTAAAAAAACATAAAAATGACTAGGCTTTCTGGTCTAGTAAAGACTAGTAGAATACTAAAACTTAAAAGTCATTCTTTAAAACTGGAACAAAACTCACCTCCATGATTTAACTTCCAGCCTAGAGAGTAAACAATAAATAAACACCCAGCAGTCACTCCTTAGAAGAATAAACCATGTAAGACAAAAAGAGAAGCATTCATTCAAGGATAAAGCTCAGAAGGCAAGAAGGGATAGAATATAAAGATTAATAGAAATGAGAATCACAAGGAGGGAGTAGGAAGGGTGAAGTCACATTGTGTTGTAATCAGAGTCATAAAACACAATGTGTCTTTATCTTCATTTTTCAGGTGTGTCTCTTGTAGACAACATATTGATGGATTTTGTTTTTTTATCCAATCTGCTACTCTCTTTCTCTTCAGCGGTGCGTTTAAACCATTCACGTTCAGTGTGACTATTGAAAGGTTAGGTTTTATTGCTATCATTGTGTTGAGTTCTTTTTGGTGTTGTTGCTAGTTA
>NW_006400196.1:187282-231277 GCF_000299155.1 Elephantulus edwardii | reverse complement strand
CCCAAAATCTCTGTAAATGTTTATGAAAATTAATAAAATATAATTATAGAAAAAAACCACAATGTGTATTAATGGAATGTCAATTTGCTTTGGAAGCTTTTACTCAACTCACAATGCGGCAAGGGGGGGGGGAGAAAATGAAGGGAAAAAACCCAACCAACAAAAGTAAAAACCCACTTCCTCTAGCTGCACTCAACCTACCAAAGGATCCCATACTTTCGTGCTTTGCTCTGCCCTTTCCAGTCCTGGTCCCTTTCTAGAGTTCTCTGCTTATTATCTCAAGTTTTCCGAATCTCTGCTCTTCTGAAGATTCACATAAACAAACATATTTATTTGCCTCACACTGTGGCAGGATGAGGAATTCTGCTGGTGCTGTGGCTAAGGCATTCAATTGCTAGCCAAAAGGTCAATGGCCCAAACCTGCTAGTCATTCTTCAGGTGAGAAAGGAGGCATTCAGCTTCCATAAAGATTTACAACCTTGGCAAGCCCATGGGACAATTCTACTTTATCCTGTACATTGCTGTGATTTAAAATGGACTCTTTAGTGGTAGGTTTGGTGTGGTTTTGGAGTGGCTTCTGAAAACAGTTTTGGAATCGTTCAAAACTACTACTCCTGAGGAGTTTTAATACAAGAGAGCTAACAATTTGTTCATTAAGGCGTAGAGTTGATTATTTCATGCTGAATATTAATGATATCGTTTTAGTCTGACAGGCCACACTTTATATTAAAAACTTAAAGAGACTCTTTTCTGCACCTCCCACATTGAACAGTGCAGCTTCCTATCTCCTCCAGACACCCAAGACAAGCCTCACTGTGGCGGTGTTTTCCTGTCCAGATGGGAGTGGTCCAGTGTTCTCTACCACACAAGGACTCAGTGTCACTGAAGGTAATCTAATGCTCCTCCCCTCATATTCTTCCCACTCACCATTGGATACAGAGAGGTGAATGGGGTCACTGACGGGTGCTCCCCTTGTCTGGCATCTGTACACCCCTGGTGCCTGCACCTCAATGGTCTTCTTGTGTGAGGGTAGGAGTAGGTGGCCCAAATACCAGAGCGTGCTAATGGGTCGGAGCTCCAGGAGCAGGGGATGGTACCCATCACACCGCAAAGTGACTCGCTCCCCCTTGAAGATTGTAGTCCAGGGTGGGTGTAGAGACAGTATAGGCTTCTCCAGAGTAGCTGTGGGTGGGAGGAGTATGGAAAAGAAAATCAAGGAGAGATCCTCAAAGATGCAGGCTAAGTCACAGAAATCTGAAAAACCCCAGGTTCCAGGACCCAGTTCATGTTATTAACTCACTTTATATTCATCAGGCCAAGATTATTAGTCTACTCACACCAAATTTACTGGGAAAGTGGGTAACTGAGTTTGTAATTGAGTTACAGGGATTGAAAGTAAGTAGGGCTTGTTAGTTAAATTTGTGTCTTCTAGGCTGCAACAGTTCCATGATGCATCTTCAAGGATATGAATATGTATGACTGAGCACAATTGATAACAGTGAATCTAAATTTCAAAATCAATCTCCACAATAGTCTACCTGTTTCCTACTTGCCCTTTAGAGTAGTGAGAGAAGATCTTTACACTGAAACCTACAGCATCCCTTTTCAGAAGGAAGTAGCTAAGAGAATACACCTTCCCCTTTTCCTTATGAATCAGGGTGAATTCTCTCTCAGGGAGGAGTGATAGGGAATGGCAAAGGACACACTGACAAAGGAGATTAATCAGAACTGGTTTTGACAAGCACTGTGGCAATGGGACAATTAAACTTTCAAGGAATATTCCACCTGAATCCTTCTGATCATATGGAGATTTTTGAAAGTATTTCTTTGAGTTTATTGTGTTTAATTTGTTTTATTTGTTTGTGTATAAAGGATGCTCATCTAGATGGTAACGTAATTATGATAAAAACAAAAGGGGGAAATATGGGAAGCCAATACTAAATATTTGTAATAAACTGAATGCTATATATATATGTAATAAACTGGATGCTATTTAAATTTTTAAAAAAATAAAATAAAAAGAGAAACAAGGTGGGGGGAAGTAAGTAGGAATGGACATTCTTCCTGAATAATCAGAAAGTGATGTGTCTGTTCAAGCAGATCACTTAGGGGGCTTGGAAGAGAGACTATGGAAAACTGGGTTGAAGTATATCTGAGACTCACCAGCTTCTCCACTGCTTGGAACTGCAAAACAAGAAATAAAACAAGAAAGAGAATGAGAAATAGGAGGAGGAAATGGAATACGTGGCTAATTAGCTTCGTGAACAACTGCTTTACTGTAAGCCAGGAGACCTGGATAGTGCCCATTTATTATTACTGAATATTTTGATCAAAGATTCTATGAAAGAATCCTGGTCAAAAGGAGGAAGGAATAGAGATAGCCTTTCTGGAGCCTACAACTCTGAGTGAAAGAACAAAATTATTCTCTTAGATAATCTTTAAACCAAAAATATGCACTGAAAAAAGCCCCAAACACCAGTTAGATTAACTAATAAAAAGTGACCCCTTGAGCATCTTCTATGAACTACCTATAGAACGTCAAATTGACAAGAGCAACTTGAAATATTACATAGGAACCTTATAAGGCAGTGAGTATTAACTTAGGGAGAAACAACTCAGAGAAGGATGAGAATGGTTACACAACCAAAGAATGTAATCAATGTCGCTGAATTCCTATGTAGAAACAGCTGAATTCATGTATGTTTTCCTGTGTAAATTCTCAATGACAAGAAATAAAATTTCAAACAAATATAAACTAAGGAAGAAAACATTTGAGATGAAAAGAAAGAAAGAGACTCTCATGGATATCAGAAAGACTGACATTATTGAGACCTGTTTGTGTTCTCTGCCTCGAATTTCTCCAGCTCTGAGAAAGCCTTATCCATCCCAAAACAGGTAATGGACCTTTTGGAATTTTCACACACGCCGACATGAATTTGTCCCTCCCTTTATCCCACCTCCCAATGCCCTAATGAGGACTCACCTAGGAGCAGGAGCACTGTCAGTGTCCACATGATAGACCTGCATGCAGCAGCTGCAGAGGAAGAGAGAGGTGGTGAATTGGGGTGGGAGAGAGAAAGAAAGGAAAGATGGAATTTAGAGAATACCAAACACTGGTTCAGTAGTAACACTGTTAGGAGAATTGTTTCTCCCACCCATTCCTTGCTCTTCATAATGGTGGACTAGAGTTGGAGGCAGGTTGGATATGCATGTCCTCTCTCCCTAGGGTACTCAAAGCACTAAGTCCTGCTCCACCTATCACCCCTAAAGCCACCTCATATCTCGGGCTAGTCCCACGCCCAGTTTACAGAAAAGGTCTGCGGATCCTGTGCTTGTTCAGCCTGAAGATCTTGAGTCTTTTCAGAGCAATTCTTGTTGTTGTGTACAGTAGAGTTAAAATGAAGTTGGAAACAACCCACAGGTGACCTTCCTGAGGTTTTAAGAGGCAGTTCATTGCATGGGAGGAGATTGCCAGGTTAAACGACTTTGTCTTGCCAAGCATCTGGTAGATTCAAGCCACACACTTTTGAATTGGCAATGCAACTCTTTATCACTAAGCCACCATAACCACGTAAATCCCCAGGTTCTGGCTGGTGACCTACAATGTTCAGGCTTTCATTGACATGACACTTTCCTCACTTCCTTCACTTTCCAGCTGGCCCAGTAAGCCTCATTTGAACAACATGACATGTCCTCATGATCTACATAGACTTTTTTTCCCCCTTCTCCTTTTTCTACTCACTCTCTGATGACAGACTTGAGACCTACCAAGGTCATTATTTGTTTCTGTAGAGCTTACTTACATCCTCTTACAGATGAGTGGACAGAAAGGGATGACTCACCAACCACTCTTTAGAGTCACCGTCTTCTAATTCCCTAGTCAAGGAGTGAAATGCAGTTTATTTCCTCTTTTCCTTTTCTTGAAATAAAAAAACCAAAACACAGAAGATCAAAAAGTGAATCAAATCCTCTGTTGTTAGGTTGGTTCCCATGCTTGAGGACCCCTTGTGTTACAGAGCAGAGTGGATCCCGAGCATTTTCCTGGCTGTAATCTTTATGTGTGCTGATCACCAGGCTTAGTTTCTGTAATGCTTCTGGGTAGATTTGAATCATCAGATTTTAGATTAGTGTGTCATTAGTACCATCCAGGGACCTCCTGAAACCTTAAAACTCAGTGTCATTAACAGACTACAACTTACAGTGATCTTTTAAGACAAAATAGAAGTGCCAATAGGATTATTAAGACTATAAATCTTTATAGAAACAAATTGTCTCATCTTTCTCCCACAGAGCAACAAATAGGTTTGAACCCCATGAGGCCACCACAGCCTTGAGTCCTCCCAAATCAAAAGACTTCTTCTGTTCCTGCTCACCCAATTAATCTCACACTATGACATCTCTACTTACTTGTTCCTTTTTCCTTCTTTCCCTTCAACCTTACCCAACCATGCTGCAGTTCCAGGATGCCTTATTTGCAGCAGAGAAGTCACTGTATCAGCTCCTTAGAAGCATCTCAGATCAGATCTTCTAGCTCTATGTGAGCTCTCTGAGTCATGTGATCATACTCTGAGCAATCGGGGAACCCGAATTTTCATGTAAATACTTAATGAATTTTCCAACCTGATAGATAGTATAGTATGTCTCCTTGGACTCTATCCTGTTGTCACTTGTGGCTCTTTAGAACTAGGTTGTCTCCTACCCTTGGAACTTGGGCAAAGGGGAGATAGATTATTCGACACTGTCAGCTCTAAGATGACATCTTCTCTCCTTTGTTTGCTGATGCCCAAAGTCCCACTCAGAAAATTCTCTCCTTTTTTGCTTTAATGTACTATTCAGTGTCAAACAATGATTGTGTGTTTGGGTGTGTGTGTGTGTGTGTGTGTGTGTGTGTGTGATTGATTCTTAAGGAAATGTGATGTGACACTATTCTGGCTGCTTCAATTTCTTGTTTGAGAATAAGTTTTGATGAAATAGAAATAGACACAAGTGGATCTAAGTAATGGGAAAGTAGCTGATAAAGTATTCAGGAGTAGAGGAAAAAGAACAGAGCTAGCTGCTGGCAGTGCAGTCCATGAACTGCTGGCTTCAGTACTGCCTAGGAAAGGCCATGCTTCTGTGTGCCCCACACTTGACTGATTTCTCACTGTGGGCCAGTGTGGGGCTTCATCATCATCTACAGCCTGTCTCTGATGGGTAACGTTATGCATCAACTTGGCTAGGCCATGATTCTTTGTAGTTCTACAGGTATTATGCAACCATACTCCATTTTGTGATCTAATATAAGCATCCAATCAACTGCAAGAGGAATTTCTTTGGGAGTGTGTTCTGCAGTGTGTGTGTGTGTGTGTGTATGTGTGTGTGTGTGTGTGTGTGTGTGTGTGTGTGCGCGCGCGCCCTCCCCCCAACCCCCAAATTTTTTTGGTAAAGCTTATACATTCTCTTGATTCTGCACTCATTTATTGGTCTGATTTCCAATTCTTGGAGAAGTCTTCAGCTGGCCACTTTACCCGGTGATTTTTAGAGTATCAACCCTGTAACTACAGGAATCAAGAGAAACATTCACTTTGCCTCCTAACCCACAGATTTGAGACTTTTCAACTCCTCACAATTGTAAGCTATTTTCTTGAAGTCATTTTCTTTGTGTTTATTTATATCATGTCACTGGTTTTGCTCCTCCGGAGAACATATCTAATGCCCTGCCTCTTTAGCAGGCCTCTCTTGAGTGTGGATGTCCACACCAGGCCAATGACCTCAACAATAAAAATGGAATGCAACTATCATTTGTCTCCTGTTTAGATTTTTAGATTCCATTTAGTCAGCTCACAACAATCCTGTGTACAGAGATAGGCCCTGCTCAATTCTGTGCCATTCTCTCAATCTCTTCTATGCTCACCGACTTCATGTTTGTGTCATATTTTCTAAAACATAGATCATAACCATAACTCCCTCACTGGATTCCGTAAGGAGTTCAACAATACTAAGTATTTGTGCTTAGTAGTCACTTTCCCATCAGGGCACTCTAGTGGCATAGTCTGTAGACAACCTAACAGTTAACCTAAAAAAGCAGTAACCTTTCTGGTGGTTTGAATCCACTATTGGCACCAAGGAAGAAAAATAAGTGATCTCCTCCCTTGTGATTTACAGCCTCTGAAAACCCACTGGAGGATCAGTTATAAGTGGACTCTGACTTGAAGGCAGAAGTATTCATGAGTTACAGAGTTTCCCCTAAAAAGCCGTGGAGCTCTGGTAGGATTCATATTATAGAGTGTTCAAAATTTGACTTGAAAAATCTCCTTATTAAAATTATTTGTAAAATATTTCTGGGCTCTTCTTTGCACTTTTCCCAAGTTAAATAATTTTGCTCCATCAAAGACTCTTTCTCCAGATCTTCTAGTTATTTACTCCTTTAATACACATGTCCCTCGAGCTACAAATAGTTAAAGACTTAGATGGTAACCTAAAGATATGCAGTTCAAATTTACTTAGGGGCAGCTTGGAAAAAAGGCTGTCAATTTCCTTCAATCACTGAAAACCTTACAGATCACAGTTCTGCTTCTACACACGTGGACTTCCTGTAAACCAGAGCTGACTCCACAGCAACCAATTTTTGTTTTTACCACACAAAGGAACAAATAAGTTAAAGTAAGAGATTAACATAAGATTTCAAAGGGCACCTTGAGAAGACAAAGAAAAAATATTATAGCGGAATGTGTCAAGACTAGACCTGGAGAATAAAAAGGAAAGAACTCACTTGGTATTTCTCAAGCTAAACGAATGGAAAAACTAATTCAAGCCTTGAATTGTAATACTGTTAGATGCCATGGGCAAAATCTTGAATGATCCAGGAAGCATTAAAAGGAGATGGAAGGAAAAATATAGAACCACTGAATGAAAAGAATGGATTGACACTGAAAAATTTCATGAAGTACTGGATGAACAAGAGCCAATAGTAATGAAGGAAAAATTCAAGCTGCACTGAAAGCACTGGCAAAAAATAAGGCCCCAGGAATTCATGGAATACCAACTGACATGCTTCAACTAACAGATGCGGCTCTGGGTGTGTTCACCAGTCTAAGCCAGGAAATTTGGAGGACAGCTGTCTCTGACTGACTAGAAGAGATCCATATTTGTTCTCATTCCCAAGAAAGGTGGTCCAACAGCATGTTGAAATTCTTGAACAATATAATTAATATCACATGTAATCAAAGTATTGCTATCAATCACTAAAACAGTACACATACAAAGAACTGCCCAGAAGTTCAAACTGGGTGCCAGTGCTTCTGAAGCCACTGTGCCTTGGTTGACTGTCAGTATGTTAGTCTAGAGTACTGCTTTGAGAACACTCAGCTGGAAATTAGTTGCAAACAGCTTCCTGGACAAGCATGAAGACCTATCCCAAGAAAACAAAGTTCATTCACAAGCACTCACAAGACCCAGAAGAGCAGCTGTGAAGGTTTAATTAATGAGAAACTAAAGTCCTTGAGAGTTTGCAGAAAATAAAGCTGTTTCTTGTGTTGTTGTTAGGATTTTCTGGGCAAATCAATAAAGCTCTGATTCTTGAAAATCCAATGACACATTTCTTTCAAGTCCCGGAGATAATTGTTGAATACATTATTTTAAGGTCCTTGAGATAATTGTTTGCTGTGTAGCAGGAAGTCTGGATATTCTAATAGTGATGGAAAGCTTGTATTTTCCATATATGTGGAGAAAAATAAATGTTCAGGGCCTTGCCTTTTGCCTCAGTCCCCTGGGCCTCGTTTTCCCTCTCTGTCTGTATGGTTTGTTGTTTTTTTGTTTCCTTAGCAGCACTGTGTCCTCAGGTCCCACCCAGTAAACAGCTACAGTTGGATTTAGAAGAGGATTTGGCTCCAGGGATATAATTGCTGATGTTAGATGGGTCCTGGCTGAAAACAAACAATATCATAAGAATGTCTATTTGTGTTTTATTGATTTGCAAAAGTATTTGACTGTGTGGATCATAAGAAACAATGGCTAACATTGAGAAGAATGGGAATCCCAGAATATTTAATTATGCTCATACAAAACCTATGCCTAGGTGAAGAAGCTGTTGTTTGAACAGAGCAAGAGAACATTGAATAGTTTAAAAATCAGGAAAGGTATGCATCAAGGTTATAACCTTTCTCCATATCTATTCAATTTGTTTGCTGAGCAAATTGTTCAAGAAGCTAGACTCTATGAAAAAGAATGTGACATCAGGATAGGAGGAAGACTCATCAATAATCTGCATTATGCAGATGACACAACCTTGCTTGCTGAAAGTGAGGAGGTCTTGGAACACTTGTTTCAGAAGATCAAAGAATACAATCTTCAATATGGATTGATAACTGTCTAGAGACTAATGTGTCTTGATCCAGGCTGTGGTCTTCACATTACTTGCTATGCATTAGAGAGCTGAACAATGACTAAGGATGACTGAAGAAGAATCTATGCCTTTGAATTGTGATACTGGAGAAGAAAGAGCATATATTATACCATAGACTGCTCAGAGAACAAACAGGTTTATCCTGGGGAGAGTGAAATCAGGCTGCTCTTTGAAGGCAAGGATTTTGAATGTTTGGCTGACATATTTTGGACATATTTCAAGGAGAGATCAGTTCTTGGAGAGGGATATCATGCTTGGAAGGGTTGGAGGCACAGTGCAAGAGAGGAAGACCCTGGATGAGATGCATTTACTCAGTGACTGGGGTAATGAGTTTGGTGTGTCAGACACAATGAAATTGGCTCAAGATAGAATAGGATTTAGAGCTGTTGGGCATGGGATTACCATGAGTCAGAGTTGACTTGACAAAACATAACAGCAACAACTCAACATCAAGAAGACAAAATCCTTACCACAGAACTGAGATGCAACATCCTAATAGATGGAGAAAAGATTGAAGTTGTCAACAATTTCATCTTATTTGGATCCACACTCAACACCCTTGGTACCAGAAGCCAGGAGATCAGGAGACATATTGCATTAGGAAAGTCTGTTACCAAGGACCTCTCCAAATTACTGAGGAGCAGTGGTGTCATTTGGAAGACTAAGGTGCACCTGATTTTTGTTATTTTCACATACTTTGAACTTGTTAGGAAGCACTTTTGTTGTTGGTCGTGCCATTGATTTGGAACTGATCCATAGTTGACCCTCTAGTGGGTTTTCAGAAGCGGTTAATAGCATGGGAGAAGATTGCCCATTCTTCTCCTACAGAGAAGCTGGTGGATTAGAACTGTATGCCTTCTTGATTGCAGTGCTGCTTCTTACCACTGAGTCACCAGAGCTCCCTCATGGTCTTTTCATTTACTTGCTTGGGTGCTGAGAGCTGCACAATAAATAAAGATGACAGAAGAAGAATTTGTGCCTTTGAGCTGTGGTGTTGGAGATGAGTACAGGATATCCCACCAACTGCCAAAAGAACAGATATGTCTTAGGAAAAGTGCAACCAGAGTGCTTTTTGGAGACAAAGATGATGAAGTTTCATCTCACAGATTTTAGATATGTTGCTAGGTAAGAGACATCATACTTGGAAATATGGGGTCAACAAAAGAGAGGAAGACTCCCAACTAGACAGATTGACATGATGATTACAGCAATCAACTCAAGAATGTCAGAGATGATGAGAATGGCTCAGGAGAGAACAGGGGTCAGATCTGTTGTTCATAGGGTTGTTATGAGCCCTACTTGATGACACCTAACAACAAAAACATACAGAACTTCATAACTACTTTTTGATATTTGAATAATTACTTTAAGTCCATTGTAACATAACTTTTGAACAAAATACATCCTCAACTGGTAAGAATCCTAAGGACTAAAATATTCTTGATGTTGCTGCTGATCATAATACTACTGCTACATTTTTGTTTTTGTCGCTTACAGTAGGGATGGAATCAGCCCATAGCTGACCCTCCAGAGGGTTTTCAGAGGCAATTAATCACACAGGAGGAGATGGTCCATATTTCTGTCGCAGAGCAGCTGGTGGTCTCTAACTGCATCTTCAGAATTGAAATGCAGCTTATACTACTGTTATCGATGATAGTTACATCAGCTCTCTTTTATCATGTGCTTCACCAGTATTACTATATTTACTCCTATTAACAGCCATATGGGAAAGAGAATTAGTATCTTCACTTCACATATGTAAAAGCTAAGGCAAAGGAGTTGTGATTTGAGTATATGAGTTTATGTTGCACTAAAGTCTTTTTTATGCACCAACAACCAGAGCCAAAGAGGAGGAAATAGATGACATCTACCGACTGTTGCAACTGAAAATTGATCAGACATGCAATCAAGACACATTAGGAATGTGACTGGAATGCAAAATTGGGACCAGGGAAGAAGGACCAGTAGTTTGGAAACATGGACTTGGTGATGAAATGAGGCCAGAGACAGAATGCTAAAATCCTTTATAACCAATGGTTTACTCATTGCAAATACTTTCATGAGAAATACAAATGGTGACTATGGACCTCACCTGATGACCTACACAAGAATCAGATTGATTACATCTGTGGAGGAAAATTGCTGGAGAAGCTCAATATCATGAGCAAAAACTACGCCAGGTGCTGATCGTGGAACAGAACACCCAGTTCTTGTATGCAAGTTCAAACTGAAGCTAAAGAAAATATAATCAATTCCACAAGAACCAAACTTTGACCTTAAGCCTATCCCTCCTGAATTTAAAGGCCATCTCAGGAACAGGCTTGAGGTCTTGAATACTACTAATGAGTGAAGACCCAATTATCGGTGGGAGGATCTCAAGAATATCACTCATGAAGAATGCAAAAGATCATTACAAAGACGGAGGAAGAAGAAAAAGACCAAGATAGATGTCAGAAGAGACTACTCTGATATGCAGCATGGAAAAACAATGAACTCATAAAACATTACACAACATGGGGGATCCTGGAGGATATTATGCTGAGTGAAATATCTCAGTCACAAAAGGACAAATAATGTGCTCTCTTTGACTGCACATATACTAAAATTGGAACGATACAGAGAAGATTTGGTTGGCCCCTGTGCAAATATGGCAAAAGGACAAATACTGCATAGCACTGCTGTTATAAAGTAAGTCTGATATTGAGAGGGTGGGTTGGGAGGAGAATAGGATGAGTGGGTAGATAATAACCATTGTATTGAAACAAAGGAAAGAACTGTTTAATGTTTATATGCATGATAACAGCCCTGAATAAGAGGTAGATCATTGCAAAGAGGACTGGGGCGAGAGGGAGGGAGGTAATTGTGTAACAATGAATTAATATTAAACAACAAAGTGAGCTGAGAGAGGGGGAAGGGAGGAAGGGGGTAAAATGTGCAACGATGAATGAATGAAAATCTAACTTCTCTGTGAACGTTCATTAAAATCACAAAATAAAATTTTATTTTTTAAAAAGAAGAAACTCTGAATATTGCACTAGAATGCCAAGAAGTCAAAGCAAATAGAAGAAATCAAGATGCTAAGGAGCTGAACAGAAGATATCAAAAGGTATCTCAGGAAGACAGAACAAAGTATTATAATAAAATGCTCAAAGAGCTGGAATTGGAAAATCAAAAGTGACAAACCAACTCAACATTTCCTAAGCTGAAGGAATTGAAGAGCAAATTCAAGTCTCAAGTTGCAATACTTAAGGATGCCGTGGGCAAAATGTTGCATGACCCAGAAAGCATCGAAAGAAGATGGAAGGAATACATAGAGACACTGTGTTAAAAAGAATTTGTTGACACAGATGACTCATAAAACAATACACAATCACAAGCCAATGATGAAGAAGGAGGAAGTTCAAATAGCTCTGAAAGAACTGGCAAAAAACAAGACCCCAGGAATTGATGGCATACCAATTGTCATATTTCAACGAACATGTACTGCCCTGGATGTGCTCCCCAGGTTGTGCCAAGAAATCTGGAGGACAACTATCTAGCAAACTAACTGGATGAGATTCATACTTATTCCCATTTTTTAAAAAAAGTGAGTCTACAGACTGTGTAAATTATTAAAAAAATATCATTTATATCACATGCAAGAAAGATCCTGCTGAAAGTTATCAAAAAAATTACTGGAAAAGAGAATTGACAGATATGCAGGCTGGGTTTAGAAGAGGTCATGGCACTAGGGACATTATAGCAAATGTTCGATAGATCTTAGCTGAAAGCAGAGAGTGCCAGGGGAATATCTATCCGTGTTTCATTGATTATGCAAAGGGATTCGACTGTGTGGATCACAACAAATTGTGGCTATCGTTGAAAACAACGGGAATCCCAAAACACTTGATTGTACTTATATAAAACCTATAGTTGGGCCAGGAGGCAGTTGTCAGAACAGAACAAGGAAATACTGCATGGTTCAAAATCAGGAAAGGTATGAGCTAGGGATGCATCTTATCTCCATACCTTTGCAATCTATATGTGGAACAGATCATCCAGGAGGCTAGAGTTTATGAGGAAGAATGTGCCATCAAGATTGGAAGAAGGTTTCCACAACAATCTGTGTTATGCTTGCTCGCTGAAACTGAGGAGGACCTGAGACAATTGCTGTAGAAGGTCAAGGGCTATAGTCTTCAATAGGAACTGAAGTTCAACATCAAGAAAACAAAGATTCTCACCTCTGGGCTGATTGGCAGCATCATTATAGATGGAGAAGAGATTGAGATTGTTAGTAACCTCAGCTTCCACAATCAACACTCTTGGTACCAGCAGCCAGGAAATCAAAAGACAAATTGCACTGGGAAAGTCGGATGTCAGGGACCTCTCCAGAATACTGAAGAGCATCGATGCCAGTCTGAAAACTAAAGTGTGCCTGATATAGGCTGTGGTCTTCACAATTACTTCCTTTGCATCAAAGAGTTGGACAAAGGCTAAGGATAACAGAAGAATTGATGCCTTTGAGTTGTGCTGGAGAAGAATATTGAACTGCTGAGGGAACAAATAGGTGTGTCATAAAGAGGGTGAAATCAGGCTGATCCTGAAGGCAAAGATTTGGAAGTTCCTTCTCATGTACTTTGAGCATGTTGCCATGTCTCCAATTCTTGGAGAAAGACATCATGCTTTGAAAGATGGAGGGACAGTGAAAAAAAGGTAGTCCCTGGACGTGATGGATCGACTGAGTTACTGGGATAATGTGGATGTGTCAGAGACAATGAAATTGGCTAGATAGAGATAGAGTTCAGAGTTGTAAACATAAGAGAGTTGGACAATGACCAAGGAGGATAGGAGAAGAATTGATGCCTTTGAGCTGTGGTGCTGGAGAAGACTATTGAGAACACCATGGACTGCTAGGAAAACAAACAGATTCGTCCTGGAAAGGGTTAAACCGGGTGGCTCCTTGGAGGCAAGGATTCTGAGGCTCCGTCTAACATACTTTGGACATGTTGTGAGGAGAGACCGGTCCTTGGAGAAGGACATCATGCTTGGGAGGGTGGAGGGCCGGCGCAGGAGGGGAAGGCCCTCTATGAGGTGGATTGATTCAGTGACTGGGATAATCAGGATGGGAGTGTCAGAGACAGTGCAATTGGCACAAGACAGCAGAGTTTAGGGCTGTTGTACATAGGGTCGCTATGAGTCGCAGGCGACTCGACGGCACATAACAACAACAACATGAGTCACAAACAACTTGATGACACCTAATGACAACGAAGTCTATGCTATTTTGCTCTTCTGCCTCTTGCTGTCTCTTTGTTGTGGTTCAGGGATTTGCTCATAGAAGAATGTCATTATTGATTTCTTATCGTTTTCTGAAAAACGGAACTAAAAGAGTCTTTTACTTCAAGAGGAAAAAATCTGGCAGTGATTATTGACAATGATACAATTTGAGGTTTCAAGTTTATTTGGGAAAATCACAACTTTAGAAAACTTTTCTTTGAAATTGTTTTTGTTGCTGATGATGATTGCCATCGAGTTGAGCACAACTCATAGTGACTCTCTCTATAAACAAAAGGCCTGAAACTTTCTATAACTCTCATCATTTATCAAAGTTCATAGTTTCCAGAGGCATGTTGTTTAGATTATACACAATAGTTTTTCAGTAACAAAAGGTTTTTCTGATGATAAACTAAAAAAATTCAAACTCATTACCATCAAGTTGGAATAGACTCAAAGCTGACCCTCCATTGGGTTTCTGAGGCTATAAATTGCATGAAAGGAGACTGCCCAAAATTCTTCTATGGAGCAGCTAGTGGTTTCAAACCACCTTTGAGCCAGCAGTGGAAATGGGCAGTCAAATCAGCAAATACAATTATAAAAATATTTTTATATAGAGGTGGTGTCAACATTTGGAATATCTATATACTTGGTGACTCAATCTTTTAAAATGATCAATGGATAAATAGCAGATCTCTTTAAAGTCTAAGAGGGACTAGTAGATTTTAACGCACAAGTAAAAATATTCATTGATATGACTTTGGATTTCATATTACTAATAATATTTAAGGAACCACCTTTATCAAGGAAGCTCTGGTGGCCTACTGGGTATAGAGTTGCACTGCCAACCTAAAGATAAGTAGTTCAAATCCACCAACTTCTCTGCAGGGGAAAAAGAGGATCAGTCTCCTCTCATGAGACTTACAACCTCTGGAAACCTACTGGAGAGTGAGCTGTGAGTCAATTTTAACTTGACGGCAAGCACAAAACAAAAATACTTCCGATGGCATACCAATTGACGTATTTCAACAAACAGATGCTCTTCTGGGCTCACTACCCGATTGTGCCAAGAAATATGGAGGACAACTGGAAAAGATCCTTATTTATACCTATTTCAAAAAAAGGTAACCTGACTAGTGTGGAAATCATCAAACTATATTACTAATATAACACACAAGCAAGATCTTTCTGAAAATTATCCAAAAATACCTGGAATAGCACATCAGCAGAGAACTACAGATATGCAGGCTGGGTTTAGAAGAGGCCGTAGTACTAGGGATGTTATAGCCAATGGTAAGATGTATCTTAGCGAAAGTAGAGAGCACCAGAGGAATATCTATCTGTGTTTCACTGACATTGACATTGTTTCAAAGGCATTTGACTGTGTGAATTACAACATATTGTAGCTAACCTTGAGAAGGATGAGAATCTCAGAACACTTAATTGTGCTATACGAAACCTATACTTTAACCAGAAAGCAGTCGTCAAAATAGAGTCAGAATACTACATGCTTCAAGATTAGAAAAGGTGTATGCCAGAGATGGATCTTATCTCCATACTTTTTCAATCTAAATGTTTAACAGATCATCCAGGAGGCTGGACTTTAAGAAGAGGAATGTGCCATCAGGATTGGAAGACTCATCAACAACCTGCATTATACAGATGACAAAATCTTGCTTGCTGACATTGAGAAAGACTTGAGACATGTGCTGCAGAAAGTCAAGGGCTGCAGCCTTCAATACGGATTGAAGCTCAGTATAAATCAAAGATTCTCATCACTGAGTCACTTGGCAACATCATGATAAACGGAGAAGAGACTGAGATTGTTAACAGCTTTGGTTTCTTTGGCTCCACACAATCAACACTCTTGGTACCAGCAGCCAGGAAATCAAAAGACAAAATGCATTGGGAAAATCTGCTTTCAGGAACCTCTCCAGAGTACTGAAGAGCAACGATGTCAGTCTGGAAACTAAAGTGTGCCTGATATAGGCCGTGGTCTTCACAAGTACTTTCTATGCATCAGAGAACTGGACAGTAGCCAAGGATGACAGAAGAATTGATGCCTTTGCATTTTGCTGGAGAAGAGCATTGAACACATCACAGACTGCCAAGGAAACAAATAGGTCTGTCCTGTAGAGGGTGAAACCAAGCTGTTCTTTGGAGGCAAGAATTTTGAAGCTCCATCTCACATACTTTGGGCATGTTGCCAAGAGAGACTAGTCCTTGGAGAGGACATCATGCTTAAAAGGGTGGAGGGACAGTGAAAAGAGGAAGACCATGGCTGAGATGGATTGCCTCAGTGACTAGTGTGATGGAGTTAGATGTGTTGGAGACAATGAGATTGGCTCAGGATAGAGCAGGATTCAGAGCTGTTGTACATAGGGTTGCTATGAGTCACAGGCAGGTGATTCGACAGCACATAACAACAACAATGCTTTATCAAGTTTTGAGGTCACATCAAAGAATACCCATAATTATCAGAAAAGGATCTTAAATTTTCTGCCTTTTTTCAACTACATCTTTCTGTGATATTGATTTTCTGTATAAGTTGTATAAGTTTTAAGAGAAAGGTCATATAAAAAATTGCACACAAAAGCAGATGTGAAAATTCAACTATCTTTTATTATGTTCAACATTACAAAGATGTAGGAGAACCAATGCTGAAAATTGCACTAAGACCTTTGGAAGCCCTGCTGTCTCCATGGAAGTCCCTGTTCCTCTTTTATTTTTTGAAAGTAGTTTTTTTGCGGGTCTGTGCACTGTTTATCTGACTTGTTCACCTACTTTTCTGTAGTTTTACTAAAGGAAGATTTTGAAGAATCATTATCATTCACACACATTAAAAATGTGGATCCTAGTGTTAAATGATACAAAACAACTTGTATCTTGTCCTTTTTTTTAATCCCTATTTTGAGTCCTGCTATTTAAAGAAGGAACTTGCCAAGCCTTAAGAACTCAAACTTCAGGCTTTAAGTGATAAGGGAGTAAGTAATTGTAGGAGATTGATAACCATGTCACCTAAATTTGAAATATTAGGGAAGAAAATGTATTCTCAACTCTGTAGTTTTGCCTGCACACACAGCATTTATGGGCCAGGACTAATTTCATAATAAAACTTCACATTATATTTAAAAAAAGAAGAAAAGAAAGAAAGATGTAGGGGGGGAAAACCCCAGTAAACATATTACACTTCTCACATTTTTTGTTTATTTTTTCCCCCTTTTTTAATTGAGATTTTAATAGAAGTTTATAGAGAACTTGGATTTCCATTAATTCATTGTTGCACATTTTCCTCCCTGCTCACCCCTCCCCCTAGTTCACTTTTCTTATTGAAAAATAAAAAATTATTTCATTGCTATACAATCCCTCACCCCCAGGCCACTTTACTATGTAGCTCTTATTCTGGACTCTTGTCATGCAAATAATTCCTAATCATATATTCCTTGTAAACAGTTCTTTGCCTCATGTCTTTCAATGAAGTGTACATTATATTTATCCTCTCTTTTCTTAGTTTCCCTGATGTCAGTCCTGTTTTATAACAGTGGCATTATGCAGTATTTTTCTTTTGTGACTGAGATATTTCACTCAGCTTAATGTCCTCCAGGGTCACTCACTTTGTATAGTATTTCATGAGTCCTTGTTTTTCAGTGCAGCGTAGTATTCCATTGTGTGAATATACCACAGCTTTCTATCCATTCATTTGCTGATAGGCATTTGGGTTGTTTCCAACAACTCTTTGCTATTGTGAACAAAGCAGCAATAAACATGGATGTACTTATACCTGCTTGAGTGGCAGTTCTGATTTCTTTCAAGCATACTCCCAGTAGTGGAATTGCTGGGTCAAATGGTATTTCTATTTCCAACTTTTTGAGAAAGCACTATATTGCCTTCCATAGTGGTTGCACAATTTTACACTCCCACCAAAAGTGAATAAGGGTTCCAGTCTTCCACAACCTCGTCAGCATTTTTTTGTTGAATTTTGCTATTTTTACTGGAGAGGATACATCACAGCTGCTTTTTGTTTTAAAAGCTCATTATTGTTCATAAAAGTAACATTTTTGTTAATGGATTAGTAATTATCATTTATGTGAAGTAATAATGGCACCTGATAACAACAAAGTGAAGTAAGAGACATTTTTAACATTTTTCCATCTTACTGATAATTTGGACAATGTCAGTAAATATAACTATGTAAGTATACGCTCTTGGAGCTCTTAAATAATTTTGAAATGATAAAATATCCTGGAGGAGGGGAAGGGGCATAATTGTCCAAAATGAATGAATATTTAAAAA
Source organism: Elephantulus edwardii (assembly GCF_000299155.1). Classification (NCBI taxonomy): domain Eukaryota; kingdom Metazoa; phylum Chordata; class Mammalia; order Macroscelidea; family Macroscelididae; genus Elephantulus; species Elephantulus edwardii. The sequence continues at coordinate 213,348 of NW_006400196.1, read as the reverse complement.
AAAAAAAAGTGAACTGCGGGAGGGGGAAGAGAAGGATGAAGAGGGGGTTAACATGTGCAACAATAAGTGAATGAATGAAAATCTAACTTTTCTGTAAACTTTCATTAAAATCACAATTAAAATTAAAAATTTTCTTTTATAAAAATATCCTAAACCCAAAAAGCCTGAGGACTGTTGATCCATCTAAAATTTCCAACAAATTCTTCATCATCATCATTAAGAAGAGTTTTGAAAATAGAAGTCTAGGCTACACTTCCCTAAAGCAAAGGGTTCTCTGGTGGTGGAGTGCCTAGGGAGTTGCACTGCTTACCCAAAGACAGCAGTTTCCTGGTGATTCAAATCCACCAGGGGTTCAAATCCATGAAGGAGAAAGATAGGTAGTCTTCTACTTTGTCATTTGCAGCCTCCGGAAACCCACTGGAGGATCAACTATAAATTGGTTCTGACTTGACAGCACTGAGTAAGAGTTCTATTTAGAACAAAGGAGCCCTGGTGCCATAGTGTGTAAAAGGTATGGCTGTCAACTGAATGGTCAATAGTTCACATCCACCAGTAGTTCCTTGAGGGGTGAGGAGGGAGAAAGACTTACAATCTCAGAAATACATTTAATAGATAGTCATTATGAGTCAGAGCAAGCTCAATGGCAGTGATTTTATCTAATATGGAGTGCCTGGATGGTGCAAACAATAAGCATACCAGTCACCACCTACACGATCAGTGGTTCAATTCCATCCAAAGATACCTCACAGGGAGCTGCAGACATTGTCAAACGTGCACTTTGAGAGGGAATAAGGGAGAGTTCTCTGTGATTGAGAACAGTGGCTTTAAATCATCTCCATTTCTGTCTTTTAAATCACCTTTTTCTGGTCTCAGTGACTGAAGTGAATGTCTAATTTAAAAGAACAGAGGTATGTTTTAATGTTAATTAAGAAAGTGTACACAATTATAGTAAAACTAATTATAATTTTGGTCAAATTTATTTATACCAACTTATATTCCTATTATTTTAACAAAACACTTAACAGATTGTAAAACTATACATATGTGCAGAATGAAGAGCTGAAATTATTAGGGGTGGGTGAATTAAGTTGTGAATGAAAGGTTTACTTTTTTTCAGCAGAAGCCTTTGGGGTGCCTGGCTTCCTGCGGTCAGATAAATCCCTCAACTCCATGACCAGGTGCCCAAGGAGAGCTCTAACTTCCTGCATTTGTTTGAGAAGAATGCCCATCTGGTGATGCAGGTGGGGATCATGCGCCAGCAGAGGAGAGGATAAGCATGGGTTCTCAGAAGCTGGATTCTCAGAAGGGGAGGTCAGAGAAGGCTGAGGTCCTGGGGGTTCGGTTGAAGCAGTGTCTGAAACAGATGGCTTCTGAGGAGCTGAGGGAGGAGATGCAACAGAGATGGAGGGTCCTGTGTTAAAGAGCAGAAGCACATACATAAAAAAAACACTTAGACTCTGTCTCTGCCCTCATGTCACTGCTCAATCGCCCTCATCCTTTGAAAGTGTTTGGTGGCTAAGAGTCCAATCCTTCAAATTTTTGAGGATGTCTGTGGTGGTCACTTGAGTCCTCTTCTCTACAGACCAAATATTTTGAGATCTTTCCATTATTTTTCATATGCCATGGTTTCAAGTTCTCATCACCCTGGACACCTTCTCTGGTCTGGTATATATTTTAAGTCAAATACAGCCACAATAAAGATGGATCCTAGAACTGGGCACAGATTCTGGGCTAACTCTATCCCTATTCTAATTAGTCTTTCTCCAAGTGTTCAGAGGTCAAGTTGGATATGTAAGTTCTAGGGACAGTAGCTAGAGAACTACCTCAGATCTTGGTTTGGTATATAATACACATTGTTGTTTACTGTTGAGTTGGAACCAACTCACAGCTGACACTTCAGCAAGTTTTCAGAGGCAGTAAATTTTATAGGAGATTGCCGATCCCGCTTCCACAGAGCAACTGCCGGTGCCTTTTGCATTGCAGTGCAGCTTCTTGCCACAAGGCCACTAGAGCTCTCTATATACTACATATCGTATAAATTTTCTATTTATGCTTTCTTTCATCCCCAGGGATTCTAGTTTATTGTTCCTGCCTTCTTTTTTTTTCCTCACTGCCTGCTCAAACTGAACCCCAGTTATAGACTCAGACATTCTACTTCTCTTCACATACAAACACACACAGAGACACATACCAGACACACAGACACACTCACCCTGCACCCTTATCTCCAGCTGAAGACTCTGTTTCCACACTTGACCGTCCTCAGTGGCTGCCTCACACCGGTAGGATCCAGAGTGTTCCTCTGAAGCTGTGGGGATCTGGAATTCTGAGGAGACACCCTTGTTTCTCACCATTCTGCCATCCTTGTAGAAGGAGAAGAGGAGGCGTGTGGCTGACCTGTGCAGGGACAGCCTTGCCTGACAGTTCAGGGTCACTGGGACCCCCTGTTGGGGCTCAGCTGAGGGTGTGGCACTGAGAACTGGAGCTGGAAATAGTTCTGAGGAGAGAGGGGTGAGAAAGAAGAGCTCAGGCAGCCTGCCTTCTGATGTTCCTGTGATAGCTAAGAACTCCAGCCACACTTTCCTTCAGAAGTAGGTTCTGTTAGAAAAGTTCTATTTGAACCTTTGAAAGGTTCACTTTTCAAAGATACAGTAAAAACCAACCAAACCAAACCAAAAACTCAGACATAGGAAACACTGTAAACACTCCATAGCAAATATACTGGACTTGATAAGGAGAGAAAAGACATCACTTTAAAAAAAAAAATGACAAGGCCTTGCTGAGGTTCCATGCTTCCCAAAGCCCAATCTGAGTATTTTCTTAGTTTTCCAAACCTGAACTATAATCAATAAAAAATAATATATTTTGTATACTACAATTTACAAAAAAACCTTGGGAACATTACTTAAGCCTCACCACTATCTGTAATGGGGTCTGCTCAGGTCCTCCAGTTCACAGACAACAAAAGAGCAGTGTAAAGAGGCTTTGGAAATAGCCTATATCTGCTTTTGTAAAGGGGAAATGTCTAGGCAAACAGCTGGGTCTCCTGACTCCTGGGCCAGCTTTGTTTAGTCTATGTAGGTGAGGTCTGAAAACATTTAAACCTTTTAATCTACTGCCAGGACGTAGAAGGACAAATTATCTCTCCTAAAATAAGAAAAAAAAAATTATCTCTCCTCATTACCCTCCACCACCATAACACTGATTCTTGTTCTCACCTTGGACTGTGATGGCCACAGAAGATGCTGTTTCTGGGCTTCCAGCCCCAGGACTCTTGAAGACACCACTGCAGTGGTAGTGCCCACTGTCTGCCTCTTGAACCACAGCAATGGAGAATTCACTATTAGGTCCAGGGGGACCTAGAGCCGAGCCATCCCGGTAGAAGGTGACTTGGGTCAATGGCCAATCTTGCCAGGCCCGGCAGCGCAGAACCAGAGAGTCTCCTTCAAACACAGGCCTGGATGGACCTTGAAGGATCAGCCAATCTGTGACCCAAAACAACAGCTAAGATTTATCAACCACCTCCCTTGGAGCTTCCTAATGCTGCCCCTGATCAGAGCCCCTACATATTCTTTGAGACTCCAGATAACTCTGGCCCCTGATTGGAAGTGTGGATCAGCTTCTATAGTGTGATAGCATTATACCCATTGTGGCTTGAAGATATGGAAGAAAGTATCTCTTTACTTGGTCAGTTTCTTAGGGATACCTCCTAAATGGAGTGTGGGGCTGGCTGAAAGAGAGGTTTGAGGGGTGGAAGAAACAGCAGCCCTTCATTGGTCAGTCCTGCCTGGGACCTCACCGTAGGACACAATCAGATGGAAAGGTTCACTGAAAGAGTAGCCTTTGATCAGGAAACCATCGTCTCTTGAGCCAGTCAAGTTATCGTCATTGTGGCAGCTGTCCTCCTGCGTGCTGACAGATCCAGAGGACATGGTTTCTTCACATGGCAGCATCTCAAGATGCGCAGCTGAACGGGGCATGGCTAGGGGTTGGAGGGCAAAGAAAATGATGATGAAACATGGAGATAAAACACAAAAATTCAACCTCCAGAAGGATTCCTCTCTATCTTGGAGGATCATCAATTTTAGAGGGAAAGCAGGAAGGCCCACAGATTGTTTCCCAACAGACCACATAGATCTCATCAAGGGATGGACTTGACTTTGGTCCCATGCCCTCTTAGGGATCTCAGATGGACTCAACCTCCTCTCATTTTCTCCTTTTTAAAAAGGAAGTCTTAAGCTCCACTGCAATCTCAGAGGTAATTGGTTCAAGTCCACCAGATGCTCTGCTGGAAAAGGAGGGGCAATCTCCTCCTGTACCAGTCAGATCTGATTTGATGGTACACCAAAATAATAAAATAAAATAAAATTTTAAAAAAGGAAGTCTTATTGGACTACTTGTTTGTTGAGTTATTGAACATTCACTCAACAAATATTGGGAGTCAGATATCATTAGTTTATTTTTTAAAATGAGAAAATCGAAGCCCAAGAGATATAAAAATTACTTTCTTAAAGTGACATAGAGCTAATAAGTAGCAGGAGGGTGCCAATGAGGATGGCAAAATGGTGAACTCATCAGCATTATATCCAGCTGATGAGACCAAAAGAAAGGGTGACCTCAACGCAGTCAGATAAAAGACAGGCGAGAATGAAAGTGGTTCTACCATTCACTGGGTGTTTACCATATATCAGACACTGCTAGCCATTTTCACACATTATCTTTTTTAAATGTCACAAGTTTTCTAAACATGTAATTTCAACTTATGTTATATATCTTAAAGAAACAGGCTTTACAAAGTAGATTAATTTACCCCAAAATTTAAAAGATGTCGAGATAATCAGATGTATCTGAATCCAAAGTCAGTATTCTTTTTACTTCACTGTTTAGATATGATATACTTGATCCTCAAGACTTTCTGTGTTTCATCTTTCCTTGGGAGCTTCTTTGCATACTCACTCTTTCCCAGAACTGACTTAGCTCATCAACCATGAATATGTTCTTACCACATAATTTTTGATAACCTAGACCACCATCCTTTTGCTTCCTTATCAATTCTTCAAGCATCTCTATATTGATTACTCCTTGAACTTTTCTTGGAAATGGAAGAGCTCTTTCTAGGACCTTCCCTCCAGCTCAACCTCCTATGCTCAATTCCCATTCACAAAAAAGGTGATCCTACAGAATGTGAAAAAATTTTAATAATATCGCATGTAAGCTAAATTTTGCTGAAGATTATTAAAAAAAAAAAAAAAAAAAAAAGACTGGAACATCCCCTTGTCAGAGGACTGCCAGAAATATAGGCTGGATTTAGAAGAGACTGTGGCACTAGGGATACCATTGCTGATGTCAAGTGGATCATGGCTGAAAGTACAGAGTATCAGAAGGATGTCTATTTGTGTTTTACCAACTGTGAAAAGGCATTTGACTGGGTGGATTACAACAAATTGTGGCTAATGTTGGGAAGAATAGGGATCTCAGAACACTCGATTGTGCTCATGTGAAACTTAGAGCTAGACCAAGAAGCTGTTGTATGAACAGAACAAGGGAATACTGTATGGTTAAAAATCAAGAAAGGCATGTCAGGAAAATATAGCTTGCCTCCAGAAACCCTATGAACCTGGAGAAAGGATGAAAGTCACGCAAGTATTGAGGGCTTTTGTTCACAGGGTCGCTATGAGTCATCTCCGACTCAACGGCACTTAACAACATAGAGAGAGAGCAGCTGGCCTAGTGGACAGACAGAAAGTGATGCTACCAAGCCAAAGGTGGATGACTCTAATTTGTGTTCCTCGGGCCTATTTTTAATTGTTTTTGGTCAAACGTTCTTGTAGGTCATGTATAGCCCTAGTGTTTCCACTTGTACAGAGGTAACTTGTGGTTGCTGTGAAGCTGAACACTGATGTGTCAAATGCGATAATGGTTACCCATGGTAGACAGTGTTTGGTGGCGCTCCCCGATTAAAACAAGCTTGGAAGCAGGAGTGGCATCCACTTCTGTAAAAGCTTGCCTCCAGAAACCCTATGAACCTAGAAAAAGGGTAAAAATCATGCAAGAGATGAAGGCTTTTGTTCATAGGGTCGCAATGAGTCAGTCATCTATGACTTGACGGCACTTAACAACAACATACCTTTTCAATCTACATGTGGAACAGATCACTACAATGTGGCATCAGGATTGGAGTGGGACTCATCAACAATCTGCATGATGCTGATGCCACAACTTTGCTCGCTGAAACGGAGAAGAACTTGAAGTGTTTGCTACAAAAGGACAAAGACTGCATTTCAACATCAAGAAAACAAAGATCCGCAACATAGGGGCTAATAGGCAATACCACGATAGATAGAGGATGGGTTGAGATTTCTAATTATTTAATTTTGCTTGGACCCACAATCAACACCCTGGCACCAACAGTCAGGAAATCAAAAGATGAGTTGCACTAGAAAAAATCTGCTGTCAAGGATCTCTCCAGAGTGCTAAAGAGCAACAATGTCAGTCTAGAGACTAAGGTCTGATCCAGTCCATGGTCTTCTCAATTGCTTGCTATGCATCTGAGAGCTGGACAATAAATAAAGATGGCAGAAGAAGAATTGATACCTTTGAGTTGCGGTGCTGGAGAAGAGTATCAAACATACCAGGGACTGTTAAGAGACAAAAAAAATAAAGGTATGTCTTGGAAAGGGTGAAACCAGTTTGCTCCTTGGAGGCAAAGATTTTGAAGCTCTGTATCACACATTTTGGGCAAGTTGCTGGTAGGAACCAGTCCTTTCAGAAAGATATCACTCTTGGAAGGGTAGATGTTCAGTGCAGAAGAAGAATGAGGTGGATTGACACAGTGACTATGGCAACGGGGTGAGGTATGTCAGAGATGGTAAAGTTGGCTCAGGATAGGGCAAGGTTCAGAATTGTTCACTGGGTCACTGTGGGCCACAGTTGACTCACTGGCACATAACAACAACATGTGGAAGAATTCTGTGCCTCCAGGTTGAAACTCAGGCTTCTGGGTTTCTCACCACATCCTCTGAGATCACATTTCCCTAGGGGACACAGGTAAAGTAAATAGTGTTTTTCCCATTGCTTGGTCCCCCTAGTGCCCTTCTCCCTCCGCCATTTGGCATGCACATACTTCTCCATTCTTTTCTTTCCTGCCCTATTTGCCTTTATTCTCTTCCACTTTTAATGATCCAAAACACCTCTTTGATCTTGTAACTTCCCTTTTCATGACCCCACTTTACTTCCTAATTCTCATCACATCTGCTTTCTTCAGATCTTCTCTTTGCTCTATTCACTACTCTGCTACCTCTTTTCAGTTCCTCCACTGTCACTATCTCCTCTCAATCTTATTTCTTTTTTCCTTTTAAAAAATAAAATTTTATTGGACTGCTTGTTTATTGAGTTATCAAACAATCACCTAATAAACCACGAATGGCAGAAATTATGAATTTCACTTTGGAAATATTTTTTTAGAATGTTAAAAACTTTAGAATCTTTTTTTAGAATGTCAAAAACAAAGCCCAGGGATAGAAAAACTGTTTCATCAAAGTGATATAAAGCTAGTAAGTAGACAAACATTTTAAATCAGAGGCTCTGATTCCAAAGGAGTTCTTGCTACAATGCTATAAATGTGTTTTAGTACAGACACCCAGTACTGTTTCTCTGAGTTCAGTTAGGGCCGTTCAAAAAAACCCTGAAAGCTCGAATATTAATAAAACAAAGTTAAAAACAAGCAAGCAAAAAACCACTAACCTCCCTATAAATTACAAAAGCTTAGTGGAAAGCACAAACGTATAGATTAGTTCAGCATTAAATCTCAAACCAAACCCACTGTCATAAGTAAATGTAATAGGAGGAGACTGAATCCAACACTGAAAGGAAACTAGAAAGAAAAAATGATCACAAGAACCCAAGGGAAGAGAAAGGAGGGTTCAATGAAGGATTCCTGGTGACACTGCCATTTAAGTTTTCAGGGAGCTTAGAGTTTACAAAGGGACTCACATCACAATAAAAATAAATTTAAAAAAAATAGAAGTTTGTAAGGAAGGGGTGAGTAAGGAGATTTTTGGAAAACCCATTCAGACAAATGGAGCAGTATGAAAAAAGTAAGCATCTGATAGGTAAATGTGTAAATATAAGCAAACTGGTATTTATTAGAGCATAAATGTCAAAGTTCACGTGTGTTGGAATAAGGGAGCTCTGGTGGCCTAATGGCAGGATTTGTGCTGCAAACCCAAAGGCACGTGGTTCAAATCTATCAGTGGCTCTGGGGGAGTAAGATGGGCAATCTCCTCACACACGATTTACAGCCTCACAAGCCATGATTAGGAGCCTTCTCAATGATTTACGTTGCTGAAGGGTCGGCTATGAGTCACCTCCAACTTGACAACACATAACAAGTGTGGAAGTAGGCTGAAGAGGTTAACTGGGGGCCAGGTCATGTACCGTGATAAGAAGGCTGGGCGATCTGTATTTTAGAAATCATTCTCGCTTCGGAGTGGAGAATTCATTTCAAGAGCACAAGAGTGAGATGGTAAGATTACTTATGAAGTTGCTATACTCGCTCAAGTTTGAGAAGACAAAGCATTTTTCTAAGATAATATTAGTAATGATTCAGGAAAGAGAAAATTTGTCAAACTTGATCCAATATAGGGAATGAGAGGGAGGCGTCTAGGTTCTTTCTTAGCTTTCTGTTCTGAATACCTGGTAAATGGATGCTAGTGCCACGAGGTGATATCAGAAACAGTACATGGTGAATTAGGTGAGGGCTGAGAGGAGAGATGCATTCAGGCTAGTGTTGGAAATATGATTTGGGACTCTTAAGTGGTGAAAATTATACAGACAACTAAGCTCACCAATTGGGTAATAAAAGAGGGGAGAACAGAGCAAGACAAGACGGTAACTGTTAAGAATCCCAGTGTGTACAGGGAAGAGAAGATAAGCCACCAAAGGGACCAAGCAAAGCACATGGAAGTGCAAGGAGGAAAGGGCTGCAGTGCAGTTGGAGAGCAGAGAAAGTCAACAATAGTTAAGTCATCCGTGCCTGCTTTGGAATGATTAACGTGGCTCCTGTACAAGCAAATTTGTATTCTGTACTAAAATAATAATAATAATAAGTGATCAACACTCCCCAACAAAGCAGAGATGTCCAGCAGGAAGTGTAATGGTCCAGTCAACATGGTGGTTATTGCATCGTAGGCAAAACTGATTCTAGTGGAAGTCAGATTGCAGGCATGAAAAGGTGAAGGGAAAAGGAGGAATGGAGACTAAAAAAATGTTCACTAGTCTTCCAAGAAACACAAGAAAACAACTGATAGTGTAAGTAGGGCATCAAAGACAGTACTTTTGGATAGAAAAGACTGGCAGATTTTTATAAACAGCCACCCAATCCCGCCCATCAAACTCCTTTCACATCCTGCCTCAATACTCTTTTGGATGGCCAAAATTAGCTCACATTTCTTTCCATTGGATCATTTCCCCAAAGTCAGGCATAGCTCCATTCTCACATCAACATTTAAGCATGTGACTTACCCAGTAACATCGGGGCTGCCCAGAACACAGCAAGAAAAAGGCAGAGCACCCAGGCCCTCAGAATATAGCCTAACTTCATGGAGACTGTGTTTGGGTCTACTGCAACCTCCAGTGCACTGAATGTCTTCAACACAAAATCTCTCAAATTAGAAAAGAGGAAGTAAATCTTATTGTCTCATGCCTTTGTTTCTGCAGTCTGTGTCCAGGTCTGTCACTGGTCTTTATCATTTAGATTTGTCAGGTTAATTTCAGCATTATCTGTATCCTTCACTCATTCGCTCATCACTGTGAAGTTGGAACCAACTCATAGCTGACTCTCCAACTGGTTTTTGGAAGCTGTAAATCACATGGGAGGAAGACTTCCCATCTTTCCTCCATGGAGATTCTAGTAGATTGGAACCACCAGAGAGGCATAGCCTTTGGGTAACAGTGCAACTCCCTACAAACTATGCCATAAAATAACAACACCCCAATTGTTCAAAAACTTCCTCACAGAGCTCAGAGACCCATTATAGCACATAGTTGTCTGGTGTCCAACTGGCCTTCACACAATCAGGGAAAAGTCAATTCAACAATCCTGTTTGACAAGTAAAGCAACTGAGGATAGGAAGCAGGAAATTGCTTGATAGTTACCTAGAAAATTAGAGAGATGACAAGAACTCAAGTGTCCTATCCAGCCCTGCTCCAAATCTTACATCTTTCTAGTGAGCAAAATAGAACTGGAGGAAAAGCCTGATAATGGCCCCAAGTTTATCATATTAGTCCCTTGCAAAGTTTGACCACCTAAAGCCTATTTTCACTTGTGCACAGATACTCCTAGACTTCTACCTTTGCTTCTGTAATACAACTAAGGCTACTCATTTGGTGGAAATCTGAGTATGAGGGATAGATAGTCCATTGGAAAAAAGCAGACGGGGGAAAAATATTTCCAGAGGACTCAGTAGTAAGCTCAGGGCTCAGGCTTGTGATCAATGCACAAGCCACTGATCCTAACGAAATTAGAGATGGGAGGTATCTGATAGCTTGAGAAACCTGAGGAGACTCAGGAATAAGGGCAATATGGAGGCCAAGTGTCTCTCTTCAGTTCTAGGTGACCTTATAGGAACCATTGTCCTTATTTCCAAAAGTTTGTTAGATTCTATGTCTATTATTCACAGAAACTATACTCAGAAAAGAGAGAACTTTCCCCATTATTATATCACCCACCAGGTCTCCTGTTGGTAGTAGTGAATGACACAGACAGGAGCCATCAGAAGTGGGGGAAGCAAGGCCTGCTTGAAGGCAGGACAGGCAACCCTTCAACCGTGCAGAAACCACAGCTCAGAGCTGACACATCAGCAACGTGGGCGTGAGGGATTGGGTAGTTCTCAAACTAAAATAAGCATTTAGAATAAATTTTCCATTATCTGAAGGACATATGTTTTTATGCAGTTGGCCCCAGGGAATCCAGGAGGGGGCTGGCTATGGGTGTGGGGGAAGGCAGTGAGGCAGTAAACCATGCAGTCAAGAACGTGAAAGATCTAGTAGCCTCAGAAGAGGAAGAAAAGTCCAAGCCATTCTTCATCAAAATTAAGCAGATGGTATGTGTTTAAACAGATCTCCATCCCTAAGACTCCTTAAGACACAGATAGACTCCCTTAGGTTTTTAAGAAAATTCAACCAAAAACCTTTTCCTCCTTAATATTTCTTTCCCTCACAATGCCTTAGCATAATACCTGACCCGCATGAAGACCCTCCTCTTTACCATCTGTACCAACCCTCACATTAAACAGGACAAGTAAGAAGAGCTCTGCAGATCTGGAGTGAAACTCTCATCTACTATACACTTCTACTCCTGCAACATCTCCAAGAAAGTGTACTCACCTGCAGCTCAGTAAACGAACTATTTAGAATAAAGCGTAATCCATGGGAAGAAAGAGTAACACTAGGTTTGCTACATGTTTATGGAGACTGAAATTCAGTTCAAGTCAGTCAGTTCTTTCATAAATATCACTCTAGAATATTCCCAAGAGTACAGTCCCTGTTCTTGTCTTAAGATCTTTTAGACCTTTGATGCTATTCTCATCTGCTTTTGGCTTGTCACTATTTTCTATTTACTTTTTAATTGAATTGGTAAGACTTCTACATACTGTATGATGTGATGACTTAAAGAAAAATAATGAAATGTACACTCTTGTACTTTCAGTTTAAGAAATAAAATTTTGGCATTATGCTTGTAGTACTAAGTGCCCTGTCTGATTACATCCTCATTCTTCTCTATCAAAGTCAACCACAGTCCACATATTAAGTTTATCATTTCCTTTATACCATAGTTTTTAAAAAATTACATGTTCCTGTTTTTTTTATTAATGAAGTTGTACTTTAACTTTCCAAAACTTGGGGTTGAAAAAACAAAACAAAAAACCCACCAACAATATATGCTCCTGATATTCAAGCTGATAATCTGTATTGTTGTTGTGTTTAGGTGACCTGGCTTTCACACGTTAGCAAGACCATGTGAAAGAGTAGACTGTTCCTTATGGCTTCCTAAACTGTAATTTTTTTTTCATTTTTACATTATTTTTTCAATTCATTGTTGTGCATTTTCCGCCCCCCTCAGCATACTCTGCAATGCACCCCTTGTTCCAGATCGTCCATATAATGTCTAATCATATATTCCTTGCAGACAGTTCTTCCCCTTGTCTGTTCTGTTGCAGGATTCATTACCTATCCACTCATTTCCATTCTCTCCTCAACACCCCCATGTCTGTCCTATTTTATAACAGCGGTGTTATGCAGTATTTGTCCTTTTGTGACTGAGATATTTCACTCAACATAATGTCCTCCAGGTTTCCCCACACTGTGTAGTGTTTTACAAGTTCATTGCTTTTCAATGCTGCATAATAGTCCATTATGATAATATACCATAGTTTTTCTATCCATTCATTTATTGATGGGCTCTTGGGTTAGTTCCATCTCTTTTCTATTAGAAATAACACAGCAATAAACATGGGTGTGCATACATTTATTTGCTTAGTGGCTCTGGTTTCTTTAGGGTATATTCCCAGTAGTGGAATTGTTGAGTTAAATGGTATTTCTACTTCCAACTTTTTGAGAAAGCACCAGGCCTCCTTCCATAGTGGTTGCACCATTTTACATTCCCATCAGCAATGAACACGTTTCAATCTCTCCATAACCTCACCAGTACTTGTTGTTTGTGGCCTTGTTGAATTTTGCTATCTAGGGTATAATCTTTAAGAAGAATTGATGCCTTTGAACTATAATATTGGAGAAGAATGTCGAACACCCCATTGTCTGCCAAAACAATAAAATCGGTCTTGGAGGAAGTGCAGCCAGTGTGCTCCCTAGAAGCAAGGACGACAAAACTAGGTTTTATATACTTTGGACATCTTGTCAGGAGGGTCCAGTCCCTGGAAAAAGAGATCATACTGAGAAAGGTAGAGATCAGAGAAAAAAAGAAGAAACTCAACAATATGGATTTACACACTGGCTGTAACAATCAGCTCATGTATATGAGAAATGATGAGGGTGGCCGAGGATCTGTTATTCATAGGGTCACTGTGAGTCACAGTCCTCTAGATGACATCCAACAACAACAATCTTTACAAAAACATATTTCTAGATCTTTCTTCTAAGTGTCAGGGGATATTAGCATCATTTAATTATTTATCCCACCAAAGATCCTGATTGTCTGTGTAGTTAATGAAATATTTCATCATGTGGCGCGGGGCGGGGGTGGGGGGGATTGTATACCAATGAAGTAATTTTTCTTTTACTTTTCAGAGAGAGGAGCAAACTGAGGGGGAGGGGTGGATAGGGAGAAAAATGTGAGAATGAATGGATAGAAATCCAAAATTTCTGTAAATGTTCATTAAAATGAATGAAAAAAATTAAACAAAAAATTTCACCATGCAATTATCTTGCAAATTATCCATTGGCAGTGGGCATGTAAGCTATTTCCAGAATTTTGTTATTAAACCCATGTGTGTTAAAAGGAATATATGATTAGGCATTATTTGTATGACAACAAGGGGTGCATAACAAAGTGGAATGGGGAGGGGTGGGAGGAGAGAGAGGAAATTATGTAACAATGAATTAATTTTTTAAAAAAAAAGCAGTCTGGGGGGGTAGGGAGGGAAATGTGCAACAATGAATGAATGAAAAAATCCAATTATTCTGTAAACTTTTGTTAAAATCACAATTTAAGAAAAACCAAAACAAAACTATGTATGTCTGTACTTGTACATAATTTGTTGACTCATTGCCATCAAGTCAGAACCAATGCACAGCTGACCCTCCGTCAGGTTTTCAGAGGCTGATAAAGGCGCTGGAGGAGATTGCCCATCTTTTCCCCTCAGAACAGCTGGTGGTTTCGAATTGCTGCCTTTGAGTTGGCAACATAGCTATTTATCTACTAGGCTACCACAGTTCCCTAGTGAATACAAAGGTAGAATTTTTTTATTGATCTATCAGTCATTCACTGCTGTCAAGTGGGAACCAATTTACAACTGACACTTCAGTAGATTTTCAAAGGTTGCTAAGCTCATGGACGTGCAGAGCAGCTGGTGGATTTGAACCATGAGAGTGGGGTGGACTTTGGCAGCACGAGCCTCTGTGGACTACACCACAAGAGCTCCCTTACTGACTTACAGGGTTTCTTCATATATTCTAGATAGAAATCTTTTCTCAATAAGATGTATTATAAATATCTTTTAGATTGTAGATTTTATTTTCATTTTTACATGTGTTTTAAAATATTTCATTGAGGTATAAGAATATATTAACTTCACATATTTAAATTGTTACATTTTATGAGTTTTGACATATGTACGCACCTCTGAAACAATCACTTCAAACAAGATAATAAACAAAAAGATCATTCCTGAAAATTTCCTAATGATCTTTTCCCTTCTCTTTACCGAGGCAACCACTAATCTGTTTCATGTAATTATGAGAAAAAGCAACTTAAATGTCAAAGACTAAGACGCACCTGATTCAAACCATGGTATTTTCAGTTGCTTCCTATACATCTGAGAGTTGAACAAGGAATAAGGAAAATGAAAGAAGGATCCGTGCCTTGAATTGTGGTGTTGGAGAAGAGTACTGAATATTCCATGAACTGCCAAAAGAGAAGACTGTCTTGAAAGAAATGAAGCCAGAGGCAAGGATGATAAGACTTACTGATATACTTTAGACATCTTCAGGAAGACATCATGCTGGGAATGATGGAGGATCAGAGAAAGCGGAAGACCCTCAACAGGAGGGATTGATGCAGTGACTGTACCAATGGGCTCAAGCATATCAGAGATGGTGAGGATGGTGCAGAGTAGGCTAAGGTTCAGATCAGATCTGTTGTGCATACTGTTGCTATGAGTTGTAGTTGACTTAAGGGCAATTAATAACAATGACAGTTTACATAATACTTTAAAAAGTACAATTTAAATTATACAGCATTGCACTTTTAAAATCTGGCTTTTTTTAACCAATGAAATGTTTGTACTGTTTATAATCTGACCAGCACTACATCAGAATTTTAGTTGTTAAACATCCTCACCAACATTTAATATGTTGCACTTTTAAAATTATAACTGTACTCATAGATGTGTAGTGATATCTTATTGTGTGTTTAATTTTTTTCATTTTCACTGTTAAAAAATTTGTATTGTGATTTGAGTGATAGTGTATAAGCAAATTAATTTTCCATTCAACAGTTCCTACACATTTTATTTTATTTTATATATTTAGTTACAATATCCATAGTCTAATAGAGAGCTCTAGTGGCCTAGGGGTAAGAAGCTGTTCTGCAACCCCACAGACATGGGCAATGTCCTCCCGTGCAATTTACTGCCCCTGAAAGCCTGCTGGAGGCTCAGCTTTGGGTCAACTCATACTCACAGGCACCCAACAACAATAACAAATCGTGTAATTGGACTTTTCCCACTTCATCCATATAATTCTCATTTCCTTTAATCCTTCTATTTGGCCCTTCTGCCTTCTGGACTTTATTCTTGGGGGCAAATGCTACTCTTTTGAACATATTTATCATTGTGGCTTTAACTTGCATTTCTCTATAGGGAAAGGTGAATCTGATCCAAGCTATGGTCTTTTCAATGACTTTCAATTCGTCTGGAAGTTGGACAATAAATAAAAGATGACAGAAGAACTGATGCCTTTGAGTCATTGGAGAATAGTACTGAATTTACTATGCATTGACAAAAAGAACAAATATTTCCTGGAGAAAGTATAGCCAGGATGCTTCTTAGAGGCAAGGGTGATGAAACTTTATCTCACATACTTTGGGCATATTATTAGGAGGGGCCAGTCCTTGGGAAAAGACATTATGCTGGGAAACGTGGAGGGTCAATGAAAGAGAGGAAGGCTCCCAACAAGATGGATTGACACAATGACTATAGCAATAGACTTGAGCATATTAGGGGTGGTGAGCTTGGCACAGGACAGGGCAGCATTCAGATCTGTTGTTCATAGGGTCCCTATGAATCGTCATGGACTTGATGGTGCCTAACAATAATGAGGAATGATGTTAAGTATCTTTTCTTCTAATTGTTTACTACCAAGGAGTTCAAGGGATGTTGCGCTCACATCTAACTAAAAAACCCTTTTGTCTCCTGCAGTTTAGAGCGACCACTGGCTCTATAAAGATAGGTGGTCAGTCTACTTCCTTTAAGATTCACTCAAGCTCATGGAAACCACTGGATAGCCGCTATGAGTCAGAATCGCCTTGGAAGCAGGGAATTGAATTGAGTATTTATTACTGTTATTTCTTCTTTCAGGAGCACTCCTGGCCTAGTTGTGAGAAGTTGCACTGCCATTCCTAGAGCACATGGTTTGAATTGGTGAAGTAGTTCTTCAAAACTTTTGCTCAGTTTAAAAAAAATTTTAATTGTATTTCTCCCTCTTATTGAGTTGTATAAATTTTTAAAATTCTACATATATATATATATATCTTCTGTCAGTCATATATTTTGCAAATGTTTTTCCCCAGATTATGGCTTTTCTTTATTTTATTATAATTGTATTTTAAAGAGCAAACATCCTTAATATTTATAAAGTCCAATTACCTTTTTTTTCTTTTACAACTCTGTTTGTTTGTTTGTTTATTTTATTATTTGTGTCTGTGTACCGTCAAATCGGATCTGACTGGTACAGGAGGAGATTGTCCCTCCTTCCCCGGCAGAGCATCTGGTGGATTCAAACCGTGCGCCTCTGGGATTGCAGTGCAGCTTCTTGCCACTAGGCCACCAGAGCTCCCCACAACTCATGTTTTTATATACTATTTAAGTAATCTCTTCCAAACCTTTGATTTTTCAGTTCCAAAACTATGATTTTTTTTTTGTTTTCCTTTAGAAGTTTGATAATGTTAGCTGTACTTTTACCTTATAGTGTTGGATATGTGATCCATTTCTAGTGGATGTTTGTGTATGGTGTAAATTAGGGGGTGGGGCTTAATTTTTTAAAAATAAGGTTACTAATTGTTTCAGCACCATGTGTTGAAAAGATTATATTTCCCCACAGAATTGCCTTAGCATCTCCATAAAATGTAAATCAAATATATATGCTGCATAGGAATCAGATTGGTTTCATTTATGAAAGAAATTGTTGGAGAAGCTCAATATCCACAATTGAAACTAGACCAGGGGCAGACTGTCGGTCAAATCATCAATTTCTCATATGCAAATTCAAATTGAGACCATTGAAAATTAAAATAAGCCCACATAACCAAATTATGATCTTGAATCAATTCCATCGGAATTACATGATCACCTTAAGAGTAGATATGAGGTATCAAAACCAATGCTAGAAGACCAGACGAGTTGTGGGCTGATATCAAGGATACCGTCCATGAAGAAAGCAAAAGGTCATTGCAAAAAGAGAGGAGGAGGGTATGGGAAGCCAAACTTTATACTTTATATTATATGAAAATCCTTGTTCAGGAATTGAAGGAATTGCCGATTTCTAAGTTAGGATTTCTCTTGTGGCAGATTCCAGAAAATAACCTGTTTGTTCCCTGCAGACAGGAGACAGCTAGGGCCCCTCTACAGAGTGTTACTTCCTGGGAAATACTTCCTGATCTAGAGCATTAGGATGACAATAGAGAAAAATAGAGCCTTCATTTACAAGGAATTCATTTTATTATTTGCTTCCCCAGATTATCAATAAATATAACAGAGAAACATGACTTGGGGTCTTCAGTCGAGAACTGCTGGCCCCCTGTTTTGCGCTCTCTGCTCTATCTCATTCCTGGCTGTTTGTCTCATTATTAATAATTATAAAATTATTCCATTCTTTGGGATTCTTGGTCCGCAACAGGAGGGAAAACAATCTAAATGGATGTCAGAAGAGACTCTAAAGATTGCACTAAAATGTCAAGAAGCCAAATCTAAAGGCAAACATGTTGAAGTGAAAGAACTGAACAGACAATTTCAAAGGGCAGCTCAGGAGGACAAAGAAAAATATTTTAATGGAATGTGCAGAGAGCTGGAATTGGAGAATAAAAAGGGAAGAACTTGCTCTGCTTTTCTCAAGTTAAAGGAACTAAAAAACAAATTTAAGCCTCATGTTGCAATACAGAAAGATGCAATGGACAGTATACTGAATGACCCAGAAAGCATCAAAAGAAGATGGAGGGAATACACAGAGTAACTGTACCAGAAAGAATTGATTGACACTGAAAAATTTCAGGAAGAACCATATGAACAGAAGCCAATGGTAATGAAAGAAGAAGTGGAAGCGGCATTGAAAACACTGACAAAAAATAAGGCCCCAGGAATTGATGGGATACCAGTTTACTTGGTTAAATTAACAGATGCAGCCTTGGACGCACTCACCAGCCCATGTTAGGAAATTTGGAGGATGGCTGTCTGGTCAATGGATTGGAAGAGGTCCATATTTGTTTCTATTCCCAAGAAGGGTGGTCCAAACTGAATGTGGAAATTACCAAGCAATATCACTGATATCACATTCAAGCAAAATACTGCTGAAGGTCATTAAAAAATGGCTGGAACAATACATAGATAGGAAATTGCCAGAAGTTCAAGTAGGGTTTAGAAGAGGTCGTGGCACCAGGGATATCATCGCTTATGTCAGAAGAATACTGGCTGAAAGTAAGGAATACCAAAAGAATATCTATTTGTGCTTTATTGACTATGCAAAGGCATTTGACTGGGTGGATCATGACATGTTGTGACTAATAATGAGAAGAATGGGAATCCCAGGGCACTTGACTGTGCTCATGAGGAACCTATACCTGGATCAGAGGAGGCTGTGTGCAAATGAAGTAGGGGAGCACTGCAGGGTTTGGAATTGGGAACAGAGTGTGTCAGGGTTGTATTCTATCTCCATACCTGTTCAAACTATATGCTGAGCAAATTATCTGGGAAGCGGGACTCTATAGAGAGGAACGTAGCATCAGGGTTGGAGGGAGACTCATCAATAATCTGTGTTATGCAGATGACACAACTTTGCCTCCTGAAAGTGAGGAGGACTTGAAACACTTGTTGCAGAAGATCATGGAATGCAGCCTTCAGTATGGATTGCATCTCAATATCAAGAAAACAAAGATACTTACCACTGGGCCAATAGGCAATGTCTTGACGGATGGAGAGGAGATTGAATCTGTCAGCAGCAGCATCTTGCTGGGATCCACAATCAACACCCTTGGTATTATCAACCAGGAAATAAGGAGACACATTGCACTGGGAAAATCTGCAGTTAGGGACCTTTCCAAATTATTAAGGAGTAGTGATGTCAGTTTGAGGACTAAGGTGTGTCTGATTCAAGCCATGGTCTTTCCAATTACTAGCTAAGCATCTGAGACCTGGACAGTGAATAAGGATGACAGAAAAAGAATTCATGTCTTTGATCTGTGGTGTTAGAGAAGAGCACTGAACATTCTATGGACAGCCAAGAGAATGAATCAATGTGTCTTGGAGAAGGTAGAGCCGGAGTGCTCTTTGGAGGCAAGAATGATGAGGTTTTGCCTCACACACTTTGGACATATTACTAGAAGGTGCTATTCCTAGGAGCAGGACATGATGTTGGAAAAGGTGGAGGGTCGGTAAAGGAGAGGAAGACCTTCAACCAGGTGGATTGAGAAGGTGACTGCTACAATGGGCTCTTGTGTGTCAGGAAGTGTGAGAATGGCATAGGAAAGGACTAGTTTGAGATCTTTTGTTCACAGGGTTGCTATGATTTGTACTCAATTCAGTGGCACCTAAGAACAACAACAACAACAACGTGTGTGTGTGTGTATTTCTGAATTCTTTTCAGCTTTGTAATTCTTTTTAAAAATTTCAGTGGCTACTTCATGTCATTGATTTAATTTTCACATGTCTATTTTGAACTTTCATATAAATTATAGAACTAGATTTCTACCAAATTTCTACCAAAAAAAATTAAAAAGTCTGTTGGGACTTTGGTTATGAGTCGCAGGCAACTTGACAGCACATAACATCTCTGCAGAACACTTTAGAGAGAGTTAGCAGGCTTTCCAATCCTCAGACACAGCGTAACTTCCAACTCATAACTGACCTTCCCTTGGGTTTCTGAGACTGCAGATCACGTAGGAAGAGACTACTCATCCTTCTTCCCTGAAGTAGCTAGTGAATGTGAACCTTTGGGGCAAGGTGGTCTTTGTGTTAGCAGCAACAAGGCTCTCTGTCATTTATTTAGACAATCTTTAATTTCTTTTTGTCAGCAATGTTTTGCAGTTTTCAGTACATAGATTTACTCATCTTTTCTCAGATGTATTGCTAAGCATTTTTTTATTTTGATGCAATTGTAAATGGTGTTTAAAAAAAATCTAGTTTCTGGCGAGCTCTGGTGGCCTAGTGGCAAGAAGCTGCACTGCAACCCCAGAGGTGTGTGGTTCAAATCCACCAGATGCTCTTCTGAAGAAGGAGGAATAATTGCCTCCTGTACCAGTCAGATCCGATTTGACGGCACACACATAAGAAATAAAAAATCTTAAAAAAAAAATTCCATTTCTGATTTGTGCCATCTTTGTAACATCTGCTACGCTTAAGCCCATTGTCACAGTCATGGTGCCAATCAATCTCATTGAAGTTCTTCCTCTTCTTTATTGATCCATATTTTTTTTCAAGGACTGGCTATTTATGATGACATAGTCAAAGTAAGCAAATTCACTGCCCTTGCTTTTAAGGAACAATCTGGTAGCACTTCCTCCAAGATAAATGTCTTTATACTTCTGGCAGCCCATGGTATACTCGATATTCTTAACCAACACCACAATTCAAAGACATACTTTCTTCCCCAGACTTCCTTATTTGTTGTCCAACTTTAATTTGCATATGAAGCAATTGAAAATAAATACCATGGCTTGGATTAGTCATACCTTAGTCTTCAAAGTAACAGATTTTCTCCTTAACATTTTAAAGAGGATATGATCCTTAGAACTGTTCTAATCATCTTGCTACTTGTCAAAAGCTATAGGGTCAAGCTTAGAGAACTGCAGAAAACTGCAACCAGAATCCTGATACACTGGACCTGGAGACACACTGTCCTGGAATTTTTGTTATGTGAGATAACATGTTTCCTTACATTTTAAATTCAGTTGAATAAGGATTTCCTGTTATTTTGAGCTGAAACTGTTCTGATTGATAAGGGAAGACAAACCCCAAGCTAGGAATGATAAAATGTATTTAAGTACACGTAAATGAGTACAAAAGTTATAGAAAAAAATTAAAGTATATGGCTATGTGTCAATAAAATTAATGCTTTCCTACGAAAATGCTGTTGTTGTTGTTGTTATTGTTACATGCCATTGAGTCGACTCTGACTCATAGCAGCCCTTTGTCTAACAGCTCTGAACCCTTCTCTATCTTGAGCCAATTTCATTGTCTCTAATACATCTACCCCCTCAAAATATAGAAAAGACGGGTTAAATAAATAATGAGAGGGGGAAAAAATGTAAGTTTGTCAGGAATTTCTCCCAAAAGAAGGTATCAAGCCCAAATAATCTATAAATGAAGAGCAATGTTACCAAGATCCTAATAGTATTATGGAAGAGAAGTACAGTAACAGATTTTTTTTAAAAGGCCAGAAACAAAAAAATAAGAGAAAACTTGGCTTTCTATGTGTTTGCCTATAAATGTGCAGTAAATAAAATGATAGTGGGAATGTAGAAATAGACAAATAGTGGAATGTACCAGAAATGTCCAAAACCATAAATGCATGAGAATGTTAACTGAAATGGAAGCATTGTGAATAATTGAACTACTTAATAAGTAATATAGAACAATTGACAATGGAAAAGACTATATTAGGTTCTTATCTTATGCTGAATAAAAACAATAGTGGTGGTGTACTTTGAGTTAAGTATGACTCATACCAATCCTATGAAAAACAGATCAGAACCCTGTCTTATCCTGTGCCAACCTCACATTCTCTGACACTGCAGTTCATTGCTGCAGTCACTGTGTCAATCCACCTGTTCTTCCTCTCCTTTGCTGTCCCTCCACCTTTCCAAGCATGATGTCCTTCTCCAAACAACATGTCCAAAGCATGTCAGAAAAAGCTGTGTCATTCTTGCTTCAAAGGAGCACTCTGGTTTTACCTTCTCCAAGAAGGTTTGTTCTTTTGGAAGTCCATAGGGTATTAAATTTAGTACTTTTCTCCAACATCACAACTCAAAGGCATCAATTCTACTTCAAACATTCTTAGTTGTTGTCCAGCTATCAGATCTATAGCAAGTGACTGAAAAGACCATGGTCTGAATCAGGCATATCTTAATTCTCAAACTGACATCATCGCTCCTCAATAATTTGTAGAGATCCCCAACTGCAGACTTTCCCACCGAAATACATCTCCTGATCTCATGACTGATGATACCAAATGCATTGACTATAGATCCAAATAAGAGAAAGTCGTTGACTATTTCAATCTTTTCTCCATCTATCATGATATTGCCCATCAGTCCACTGGTAAGAATATTTGGTTTTTTGATGTTGAGATGCAATTCGTATTGAAGGCTACCATGTTTGACCTTCTGCAGCATTTCAAATTCTCCTCACTTTGAGCAAGCAAGTTTGTGTCGTCTGTATAATGAAGGTTATAAAGGAGTCTTCCTCTGATCCTGATGCTACATTCTTTTTCATAGAGTCCAGCTTCTCGAATAATTTGCTGAGCAAACAGATTGAATACATATGGGAAAAGGCTAAAAGCCTGATGCACACCTTTCTTAATTCCCATTCTTTTCAATATTAGCTGTAATTTGTTATAATCCACACAGTCAAATGTTTTTACTTAGTCAATAAAACACAAATAGACATTCCTCTGGTATTCTCTACTTTTAAATTTTTTTAAAAACGTTATTATTAATTTGAAACTATATGGTGTTCTCTTGCTCTGTTTATACAACAGCTTCTTGGTCTAAATGTAGATTTTACATGAGCATAATTCAGTGTCCTGGGATTCCCATTCATAATGTTAGACATAATTTGTTATGATCCACACAATCAAATGTTTTTACATAGTCAATAAAACACAAAGAGACATACTTCTGGTATTCTCTACTTTTGGTAGGATCTATCTGACATTTGCAATGATATCCCTGGTGCCACAGCCTGTCCAAAACCCAGCTTGAACATCTGGTGGTTCTCTGTTTATGCACTGTTCTAGTCATTCTTGAATGATCTTCAGCAATGTTTTTATTGCATGTGATATTAATAATATTTCTCAGTAATTTCCATATTCTGTTGGATCATCTTTCTTGGGAATGGGAACAAACATGGATCTCTTCCAGTCAGTCAGCCAGCCAGCCATCCTTCAAATTTTCTGGCAGAGACCAGTGAGCAAGTGTAAGACAGTATCTGTCATTTGAAACATGTCAGCATGTATCCCATCCATTCCTAGGGCCTTATTTTTGATTAATACCTTCATTGCAGCTTGAAATTCTTCCTTCATTACCAATGGTTCTTTTTTATATGATATGTCCTGAAATATTTCCGTGTTGGTCAATTGTTTTTGGTATATAGAATATTCCCTCCAAATTCTCATGATGTTTCCTGGATCATTCAAGACTTTTCCCATAGCATCTCTAACTCTTGCAACTCAAGGTTTGAATTTGTTTTTCAGTTTTTTCAGCTTCAATGAAGAAGGAGTGTTAGTTAGTTAGAAAGTACAGACATGGTGACAAAAATGAGGCAGGAAATAGAATGATAGAGTTTTCTATGTTTGATGATTTATTCATGGCAAATACATTTCACACACATACAGAGAGAGCGCGCAAGAGAGAGAGAGAGCGCAAGAGAGAGAGAGCGCGCAAGAGAGCGAGTGTGCTACTTTACACACAGACCTTATCAGATGTACTGCACAGAAATCAGATTAACTACGTCTGTGGGAGGAATCTTTGAAGAAAATAAATTATCATCAGTCAATACAAGGCCAGGTGTTGACTCTGGTACAGACCAACAATTACTCATGTGCAAGTTCAAATTGAGGCTGAAGAAAATGAAAACAAGTCCATAGAATGAAAATATGATCTTGAGTTTATCCCACTTGACTTTAAAAATCTTAAGAATAGGTTTGACAGGATCTTCCTCTCACACCATACACAAAAATCAACTCAAGGTGAATCAGAGACCTGGAGTAAAGCCCAAACTATAAAGTTTGTAAGAGACAAACTGGGATCAAGCTTAGAAGTCATAGTCTATGGTATAAAGAGACTGCCAAATATAGCCAGAAATGCACACTCTGAAGAGGATAAAATTGATGAATGGGACCTTCTCAAGATTAAGTACTTGTGTACATGAAAAACTTTTTCCAACAGGGTGAAAAGAAAACCTACCAACTGAAAACAAATATTTTGTGATACCATCTCAGACAAGAGTCTTATAATGAAAGTTTATAAAATACTCCTGGGCCTCCACAAGAAGAAGACTGATAACCCAATTACAAAATGGTCAAAAGACATAGAAACAATTTTCACAGATGAAGATATTCTAATAGCCAAACATACATACGAAAAATGCTCAAAATCACTGGCAGTAAACGACATACAAATCAAAACCACAATGAGATGCCATCTTACCCCAGTAGTGGTGGCAAAATTTAACAGGACAGCAAGTAATAAATGTTGGATAGGATGTAGCAAGATAGGAATGCTTACACATTATTGGTGGGGTTGCAAAATGGTACAACCACTCTGGATATGGCCCACTTATTGCACTGCTTGGAATATACCCTGAGAAAATGAGAACTGAGGCACAAACAGAGACTTGTAAACCAAGGTTCACAGCAGTGTTGTTCACCATCGCAAGAACATGACAACAGCCGAGATGTCCAACTATAATCGAATGGATTGAGAAATTATGGTGCATTCACACAATGGGATACTATAAAGCATGCAGGAGCAATGATTCTTTAAATTACTACCTAACTTGGGAGGAACTGAAGAGCATTATGTTGAGTGAATTAACTCAGTACCATAAGGACAAATACGGTATAAGACCATTATTGTAGAACATGGATGAGGATCCAAGGAGTGTGGATAGTGGAAGCAGAGAGGTGAGGATGGGTAGAGAGGTGGCATTAATCATAGTGTCGTACAATTTGATGGGGGGGGGGGGGGGTGAGGGAATTGGGAAAGAGCCGGTGAAAAAAACAATGCATTCAAACATTGTAAATAAACCAGTATAAAATTAAAATTAAAAAAAAAATAGGTTTGAAGCATTGAACATCAATGATTGAAGACCAGATGAGTTGTGGGATGCATTAAAGATAGCATCTATGAAGAGAGCAAACTATCACTACAGAGAAGAAAGAAAAAACCAAAATGGATGTCAGAAGAGACACTGACCATTGCAGTAGAGCCTTGAGAAGCCAAAAGAAAGGCAAGAAATGTTGAAGTAAAAAAACTGGATAGAAGATTTCAAAGGGCAGACCAAGAAGACAAAGCAGCCCATCAACAAACGAATAGCTAGAGAAGCTGTGGTATATTCACACAATGGAATACTACACTGCATTGAAAAACAAGGAACTCATGAAATACTATATAAAATGGGTGACTCAGGAGGACATTCTGCTGTGTGAAATATCACAGTCACAAAAAGACAAATACTGCATAGTGCCACTGTTGTAAAATGGGACTGACATCGGGGTTGGAGGGGAGACTGAGAAAGATGGGGTAAATAATGCCTAATGCATTGAAACAGATGAGGGACAGAACTGTTTAAAAGGGATATGTGATTAGGTATTATTGTCATTACAGAAATCCAAGAACCTAGGCTGCATAGTGGAGTGGACTTGCGGGAAGGGATTGTATAATAATCAAAGAATTTTTCTTTTACTTTTCAAAGAGGAAAACTGGATGGGATGGGTAGGCATGGAGAAAAGTACAACAATGAATGAATGGCAAATCCAAAGTCTCTGTAAACTTTCATTAAAATTAATAATAATTAAAAAATGAAGGCAAAGCAAACTATTATAAAGGAAATCCAAAATTAAGTTTTTTATATATATATAATCTTTGCAATCACTTGTTATGCATCAGAGAGTTGGACAATGAC